>NC_092310.1:35774242-36077272 GCF_036785885.1 Coffea arabica | reverse complement strand
GGCTATGGAAAGCGAGTAGACATACCAAACACTTAAAAACACATAGCACATAACACTTAGCATGCTCGACTAGATGCAATGACCTAATTAAAGCAAGTAACACATAACATATAGCAAGCCACCAAACTAATGGACCTATTACATTTGCTAGCTAGGCACATATCTTCAATAGGTCTTCATCGAATGCTCCTCCAAACCCTATCTATTACAAGCCAAGAGGTGTACACATACCCCATAAAGAATAACTTAAATAAAAAGCAAAAGTAAAAATGAAATAAATGAAAGGAATTAAAGAAAGGTAAGGGAAGCAAGATAGACATGCATATTCACATAACGCGTAGGAGCACGTAGGGGAGACAAAAAGATAAAAGAAGTTATACCTCCCTTGGAATGGTGTCCAAATGAAAGAAAAATAGCTTATTTATCCTCCAAAATAAAAGAAATGGTCAAGGTACCAATTTATTTGGGAAAACTAAAAACACGCAAACATGGGCTCACATGGTCATAAAGCTCTTAAATTCATGCATGAAGTGCAATTTAAACAAAGCATGGTAGTTAATTGAAGCAAACCAACAATGAAAAGTGGTAAAGTTTGAGCTGCCAAGGACCAAATTGAGGAGATTATTCAATTGGTTGGGTCATAGTGGCATAAGGGGAACTTGGGGGGTCAAAGTGCAATTTTCAGAAATTATTTCATGCATAAGCATGCAAACTACGTAGCTTATGCCTTCTGCAACACTTGCTGCATTTTTATTTCCAGCCAAGCAATGAAACACCTAAACTAACACAATCCAAACAAACAAGAAAACTTATAAGGAGATCAAACATTCTTCCCCCCTCTTCGGAACACAAAAATCCAGAAAACAAGAACATTCAAATGCTAAAACAAAATCCAGCAACTTTGGCTTGTTCTTCCTAGTTCATGCTGAAAACTAGCAAGATAGATGACTAAACCAGTTTTGGTGAACTGCTGCAACATTTTATAACTTCAGCAAATCTCTTTCCTTGCAATCATGTTCATGCCAATTCTTTATTCAAATTAAACACATTCATGCAAACAAACTAAGAGAGAAACATGCTGGAAGTATTATTTAACAAAATCAGCAAAGCTTGGAACGAAATGGAAGAAAACAACAAGATAAGGTCGTGAGTTTCTGGTTCAGCAAACTGAAATGCATTTTCCAGCAAATGCTCAAACATGATTCAAACATTTTAGGCTCAAACATGCCAACTCAAACCTCACTTATCCCATTGAACACAACATCCATTACCACATGACAACAAGAAAAACTGGTCTGCCCAACAACAAAGAAAGAACGAAAAATGCAGCTAGAGTTCCTGCAACAAACAAGCAGGCTGCTGCATTTTGTTCTACTTTTTCCTTACACACACAAACATCAATGCCAAACCTTCCCTCTCATCCCTTCAACACCAAATTAAGCATGAAAACTGAAGTGCAAAACTCAACTAGTAACTAAGGAGAAGGCAACACGGCAGAGAGAAGAAAATGCAGCAGCTTCTCCTTGCTGCGTTTTTGAAGAGAATGACTCTTAAATAACTTGGGCAACTTCAGCAATTTCATACCATGAGTTTCCAACAAAACTTTCAGATTCAAAATACATCAGAAATGACACATATTCATGCTAAACTCTGACCCAAACAAACCAGAGACAAGTCGCAAACATCAAAACATTTCTGCATTTTCTAATTGCAACATTGCCGCAGCTTCATCAAGAAAAGCAGAAAGTTTTGCAGCCCAAGATTCACTATGTTCACCATGAATGCACACTTAGACAAGCAAACAAGGGAATTCGGGGATAGAGAGGGACTGAAACATGTATTTTCCAGAACTTGGCTCCCCCAAAATCAGTAGCCAAAGTGCAAGCCTGTTGCCGTTCATTTCTGACGCGACTTTCAGACCCAAGCACACTACTTCGATCAAAACTTTTCAGTCAAAAATCCTAACTTTAACCTAAGCAACGAAATACATAGTTACTGCAATCCAGACAAACCAAGATTTTCAATGGAAGTCACGTAAGTTTTAGAAAATTTTCATACAAAGTAGCTCGAAGACTTTCTCATTCACAAAAATGCCTTGCACGATTCTGATTGCAGTAACAATTTTTCATTCCGTGTGTAGGCCTCAAACCCAAGCAGATTCGCAAGTATGACTCACATGGATGACGAAACAGGTGTAAAGGCCAAACTTTCAGCAATCTATCATAACCCAGCAGCTTATGAACAAATTCCAGAGTAGAAATGTTACCTTTAGCTTCGGATCAAAGCTCGATGTAATCCAAAAATGATGGCGTTGTTCTCCGTCTCTCCCACAGCTACTTCTCTTTCTCTCTGGTCTCCTCAGAAACTATAACCTCTTCTCTTGCGTGCGTTTTCCCTTTTCTTTCCTAGCTTTCTTTTTACAGCCGCCCACTCCTTCTCCGCTGCAACTCCAGCTCTCTGGCTCCCTCTCTCTCTCTTTCAGTTTTTCTCTAGCCGTCCACTCTCTCCCCCAAGATTTCTTTCCTCTGGTTTTTCTTCTAGTTTCAGCCCTCAACTTTCTTCTTCACGATGGTTCCTCCCCCCTTACTCTCTAACTCTCAACCGCTATCTTTGTTTGCCCTTGTTTTTCCTTTTTAGCAGCCGCAACCTCTTCTCTCTCTCGGACTTTGGTTCGTTCAGCCGCCAACTCTCAGCCCCTTCAAAATTCTAGCCGTAACCCCTTCTATGTTGCTCTCTCTTTTTCTAGCTGTTTTCTTTTTCAGCCGCCACTTTCATCAGCCTTTCTCTCGCGTTTTTCCTTTTTCATTCCCTCCAGACTTGCGGCCGTCACCTCCCTTCTTTTTTCTCCCCCTTAAACTCTCCCTGCTCTCCCTAGTTTTAGCCGTAAAAAAAAACCTCCCAAAACTCCCCCTTTGCCGGCTGCCTTTTTCTTTTCTATTTATACTAGCCCTCTAGCCCTAAAACAACTCAGCCATCCTCTCCATATTGCAGCTAAGGGCTCCCCGAGTCCTTCCTTGCAAAGCTGCAAAAAATGCAGCTTGCATGCCGCGACTGTTGTTGTTGTTTTTTTTTTCTTTTTTTTTCTCTTTTTTTTCTTTTTAACTTAATAATTTAACAAAAATAATAGTAAAACGAAATAATAATAAAACAACAATTTTAATCAAAATAAACAAACTAAAAAATAACAAAGTTACCATTTTCAATCTTTTTCTTTCATTTTTCCATTTTTCATCATTTTTCTTTTTTCCTTCCTTTTTTTCAAAATAAATTAACAAAAATAAACCAAAATGCCAAAAGATTGAATTTGAACGTATTTTTGTGAACAATTTTCCTTTTTTTTTTCTTTTTTTATGATTTTTCTTTTTTCCTCTTTTTCAAAAAATTCTATGCTAAAACTTAAAAATAAAAATAAAACTAGAAACTAAAAACTAACAATCGAATAAAACTAACACGATAAATAAAAAACTAAAAAATAAACAGTAAATGAAATTACACCAAAAATTTGGTGTCTACAGTCCTGACTTTCGTCACTCGTTGTATTTCTATGAGGAAGTTTGCTCATCAAATGGCAAGTGATGTCCATAATGCATTCGTTTAAGTCTATAAGGGAAGTGCATTTTACTGATGTCAGTAATTTTTCAACTTACATTTTTGAGGTGATTATGGTTGAGCTCTTCCACTGCTTCCTTAGATAAAAATCCGAAAAGGCATCTCAAAAAAAAAAAAAAAAGGTGGGGGCAACCTTGGTGAAAACCTGAAAGGGCGCCAAGGCAGGATTTTGCAACAAGCGAGCACGAGGAAGAACAGCTGGTGACTTGATTCATTCGGATTTTCTCCTCATTTTTGTCATACTTCTGCCAATGTTGAATTTCAGAACAAAGATATCCAGAGGTTTGAATATGACATCTGTTGGCCAAAAAACTGTGTCATTTTGTAAAAACATTCTTTTGCAAATACATTCTTATGAAACTCATTTTTCCTCATTTGCTTGTATTCATGGCATTTTGTAAGATTAAGCACAATTGGTTGTGTTTTATATTCTTTGGCATATTCATTCCTGCATGACATGTGAAGTTACCTTGCATACATCATGCTTGGTCATTGAATTTCGGTGAATAACAATCCCCGTGGTTTATTCGAAGCATACTTGAATTCAGTTATTTCTTGAAAAGGGTTAAGGTTCAACAAAGCTAGTTACGCAAGCTTCATAGTATGGTAAAATGCATACCCGGTCAGTCTGGGAAAAGCAGAAGCGTTTGGAAGCGGCAAATCCAACTCAATTGACTGCCGCAGGAAAAGTTGATAAAGGCATTGAAAGACTCATGTTTACACGATTCTCAAAGGAAAACGGATCAAATGATAGTGGCAATTTCTTTGTTTTTTTTCTCTTTTGCAGAAAATTGCATGCACAGATGAAAGTAATCACATCTCGCACTGGAATCGGTGTCGGAAAGAGTCCTCCGGTGGACAAAGGCAGATCGAAAATGTCACAAGCAAATTTGATCAAAAAGGTGCAACAACATGGTGATACAGAATCAACTATGGACTCAAATTGCAAAATTCATCATACTGGGGGCTAATTAATTTTTGGAAAGATTCTCAAAAGTCAAGAAGAAAAGCGAAAAGAAAAGGAAAAATCATCAATGAAAAATCAAAAATCAAATCAAGCTTCACCTCGGCAGGCTCGGGTTTTATCCCACTGACCGCTTTTATTTTCGTTGGGCATGGGTTTTATCCCTCCGACAGGCTCGGGTTTTATCCCACTGACCGCTTTTATTTTTCGTTGGGCATGGGTTTTATCCCTCCGACCTCGGCAAAACTGGGTTTGTCCCACCAGTGAGCATTTCATTCACATCGCCACTAGCCGTGGGTTAGTCCCACTAGTGAGCACCCCATGATTTTAATTTCCTATTCGGGTCAGTCCCGTTTTAATTTCCTGTTCGGGTCAGTCTCGTTTTAATTTCCTGTTCGGGTCAGTCCCGTTTAAATTCCTGTTCGGGCCAGTCCCGTTTTAAATTCTTGTTCGGGTCAGTCCTGTTTTAAATATCTGTTCGGGTCAGTCCCGTTTTAAATCTCTGTTCGGGCTAGTCTCGTTTTAAATTTCCTGTTTGGGTCAGTCCCGTTTAATTTCATGTTCGGGTCAGTCCCGTTTTAGAATTCCTGTTCGTTCGAATCATTTTGCAGCCGAATAACACAGGTAAGTATTTGGTGTCTACTTCTTTGTCTCAAGTTTTTTCAAAACTCAGACAAAGAGGGGCAAACTGTAGACACCAAATTTTAAATAATTTGTATGTTGCATCTATTTCATGATTTTTGTTTTAGATTGTTTGCATTTTAGTTCATTATTGTTTGTTTTGCACTTTTAGTTGTTATTTTATTTTAGTTTTATTCATTTTGCCTTTTTAGTTTGTCTAGTTCATTTGCTATTTATTTTTATTTGTCATATTAGTTTTATTCATTTTTTAGTTTTAGTTTTTAGTTTTTAGTTTTGTTTTTTTTAAGTTTAGCGTAGAGTTTCTAGAAAAAGGAAAGAAAAAAGAAAAAGGAAAACATTCAAAAAAATATGTTTTAATCATTTTTGTTTTATTCATTGCTTTCTTGGAAAAAATGAAAAAACGATGAAAATGGGAAATGAAAAAGAGAAAATTGGAAATTGCATTTTTTGTTGTTTCTAGTTTATTTATTTTTCATCCAATATTGATTAAAGTGTTTTTTGTTATTTTTAATTTTGTTTCAAAAAAAAAAAATGAGGACCGCGGCATGCAAGCTGCGTTTTGGTCGCAGCTTGCAAGGGAACTTTGAGGCAGCTCCTTCAGCTGCAAATAGAGAAGAAAGGACAGAGGGTTTAGGGTGTTTGATTCCAGTATATAAAGAAAGAGATGGCAAGAAAAGAGAGGGAGGGGGTTGACAGCCGCAAAGAGGGAGAAAGATTGAGAGGGTGACGGGAAAAACAGAGGATCGGGGAGAGATAGAAAGTGACGGCTAAAACAGATCTGGAGAGAAGTGGCGGCTGCAAAATTGGAGAAAACAAAAAAAGAAAGACCAGAGATAAGGAGAGGGAGGCGGCTAAAGTCTGGACAGAGAGGAGAGACTGAGAAAGGCCGAAAAGAAAAGGGTGTGAAAGGGTAGAAAAACAGGGAGAGATTGAGAGAGTTTCGGCTAAAGAGAAACCCAGCAAAAGAAAGGGAAAAGCTGTAAACGAGAAGGTGACAGCAACCAGTGGCAACTAAGGAGCAGAGGAGGAACCCAACGCCACCATTATCGTCTTCGATCTTCATCAAGAAAGCACGAGTACTGTAAGTTGTTTTTCTCCTTTAAATTCCAGTATTTCTTCCAAACGCAGACATCTTTAAATTGTCAAAACATGTGTTTTCGTTGACTTTGTGTGAGGCCCCAGTCCGTTCTATGTTAATATATTCATTAGTTGGGCGGTAACGTTTGGTTTCGGGAGTATTTCGAAAACCCTAAGTAGGGATTTAAGATTTAAACCCTAGTTATGTATTGGTTACAAGTTCGAGTGGTGATTAAAGTTAGTAAGGTTAATGTGTGTCTTAGTGTGGGTAAGAATAGGTTTAATCCATTTTGTATAGATTAATTAAGTTTAAGAAGGTTAGAAACCCTAAGTGAGCAAAATCCCTAATGTTATGATTTATTAGAAGTTTTAAGTGGGTTTAAACCTAATTTTGCCCTTGACAAAAAGGTTATTGTTTAACTACTTTTATGTGGGATAAAGTATGCTTAAGTGTAAGTAATTAAGATGAGAAAGTGATTAGTGAAATAATTAAGCATGATTATATGTTTTAGATTAGATTAAGTTATGACTTATGGAGTAAATTGAAAGGTTATCAAATGTTTGAGGGAAAATGTATATGAAAGAGAAAGTTGAAGTGCAAGGGTGAAAACAACAAATAAAGCATTTATGTGATTGGCTAGCCATAAGAAATATCTTCCAAAGCTTTGACTAATATGTTGTCTTACAACTATAAGAGAGACAAGAGAAATAAAACAAAACAAAAACTAAGAGAATAAGAGAGAGTGAGAGCCGTGAGAAGAGAAAGAAAAAAAGAAAAGGAAAGCTTGCTTTGGTGCATCATTTTTGCTCTTCAATCTTGAGTTTGGATCTTGGAGAAACAACTTGAGCACTTGATTGTTGTGGGTGATCATCTACAAAGCTTGAATCAAAGGTAAGAAAGTCTATTTGAAGACTTAAGTTGATTATTGTTTGATGAACTAGTGGTTATTTTGGCATAGGACCTTAGTTGTGCTTGATTGTGGTACCTCTTATGCCTATCACTTGTTTTTATGGAGTACTTTGGTTAATTTTTGGTGATTTATGCTGCTGGAAATTTCGGTCAAGAGAAAGAGAATTAGGGCTTTTTATTGTAATGCTTTCCTTACTTGTTTTAGTTGAGAAGTGGACTTGTAGTGGTGGTGTTTGATGAATTGCCTCATGTGATTGGTTGGTTACTTGTAAAAAAATCTGATTTGGGTTAAGAAACCCTAGACTCTATTAGACTAATTTAGCTTAGCTTATGGTTAGTGAGATAGAGTTTGGTTAGTGAGAGGTTGGATTAAGTTCATTGGTGCAAATGAAATTTGGTTAGGGATTGTGGTTGATGATTGTTAAATTTGGACTGTTTTGGGAAGGGAATTTTGGACCAATTAAGAACTAAGTTACATAAGGTTATTTGGTATCAAAATGGATGGAAATCTGGTATAAAAATCGTAGGAACGGACCGTGCGACTTCGGCGTACGATAACGGCAAAACTGGGAAAACAGGACAGTTTAACGACTGAACTTCGGCTTCATTTTTCTTAATTCTATGTACGGATTTAGGAATTCCTCAAAACATAAAAGTCGTAGCCCCTTGAGTCCTGAGTATGCCTGCAAAATTTCAGGTCAATCGGATTAGCGTAGCCTGAATTATCGACGAAATGCTCAAGCCTGTTTTGACCCTCTGGTTCTGCGCGTTTTCTGATTTTGTTTCTGCCCATGACTTTTCGATTTTTATAGAGTTCGATCTGGGTGCCGACTCCTTCATAAGAAGTTTAGATCTTGATCTCAGCTTCGAAACGGTATAAAGTACGTCGAAAACCGAGTTCCGTAGCTCCGGTTATGATCAAAACAATATCGCTCGTCAGAACTGCCTTGTATTTGGACAGTTCTGACGGGTACTTTGGCACTCGAATTTTGTTTTGTTCTGAATAGATTCAGGTCTTGGCCAAAACATGAAAGTTTTAGCCTTATGTCTCAGCTTTCTAATGCCTTTGGAATTTCTTAATTTCGATTTCTGAGCCGTGAGTTACGGCCTTGCAAACAGGGCCTGTTTGGTAACTCGCAATGAAACAGCTGGAACTGTTTCACGCAATTTTCACCTATACCCATTGAGATCTGGGTTGCGATGTCTTCATGAACATTGTAGCCCTTCCTCTTAGCTTCATAACGGTACCTCATGTACCTTGATCCGATATTCCTAGCCTAATTTTTGACCAAAACGGTTTGAGATGGCCGACTTGGCCATTTCCGTTTGCCGTTCCGCGCGGACGTGTGCGGCCGTTTTGCCGTTCCCGCACTTGCGCGTGCCAATTTTTCCGTTTTGCTTGTTTTAAGTATGTTAGTTGCCGTTTATGATATATTGTGACATAATCTTCGATTTCAGACAGTGGTGAGCTAGGCGGTGCCGGTGGGGCCCACTACTAGCCAACACACAAAGTGAATTCCGCCTTTATACTACTTTTGGTATTTTGAGTAAGTATTCAGGCCGCTCTTATGTGTTAGTTGTTTATGTGTTTCGTTATGTGTAAAAAGGGTACCTAGGCGAGGGTGTACTTTATCGCACTCGATCTAGACCCTAATTTACGCACCAATTTGTACATGACATATGTATGTGAGAAATTTTGGAACAAAAACCCTTGAGCTTGTGGCTCTGGGTGACTTTTGAATAATTTTGTGAATTTTGTGAGTTTGCGGTTGAACTCAATACCTAGATGGACTATTCGAGCCGGTTAGGACTTGGTCGAAGTCAGTCCAACTTGGTTTGAGGTCACCAAGTTTGTGACCCGAGCTTATGATTAAAGCTCAAGTTTGTGATTTCGTTCGCCTGGGCAAGTTTGTGAGGTGACTGGCCAGTGAGGGTGATAAGGTGTCGGTGGGTGTACAAGTGAAGTTCTACGGACCTTATTTATGGTCGACGGAGTGTCGACAGGAGATCAAGCATGGCAAATGAATTGGCTTTGGAGCCATCCGTATCCTTATTATGTGATGTTACTTTTCTGCTTTTGCTTTACTCTTACTGCGTAAATGTTGCTACGTGAAATTTACGCTTTTGCCCCTGTTTACTTACTAAGCTTTTAGCTTACCCCATTCCGTTTGTTTTCCTTAGCAGGGGCCGACGCGGGTACGTTTGGGGCTCATACACTAGTTTAGTAGATTGGCTTGTAATAGTTAAACTTTTAGGATGTTTGTTTTTATTCTGGTGGTTTGTATTAGGACCCTTCTTAGGGTCTCCCTTTTGGTTTTGGTTGTAATTATACGGATGTAATAGTAAGAGCAGGTACTTTTGGAGAATGTAATTATAACTCTTTTGGGATTGTATATAGTATGTATAGTACTCTTTTGGATTTTCTGGCTTTTATTGCTTTAAGTTTTGAGTCCTGGCGCGAGCTAGGCAGGCGGCCCGCCGATACCCTTGGGTTCGCCCTTGGGAGAAGTGGGGTCGTCACACTTTGCTTATGGGAAATTCACTGTTTTGTTGTCTACTCTTCCGCCCTTTCTGTTTCATATTCCCAAGACTTTGTTTCTTTGTTTATGAGTGAAAAAATCAAGTCTTGTGGCTGAACATGGGTCGTGTTTTGATTTGGTATGGTTGAAAATTTGTTAACCTAGAAAGCCAGCCGCTTTGCATTTTTCTTCCCCAAAATCAAATAGATGTGGTCCGTGGGTTTTCGTTTGGTGATCCCTGATGTTTAAAAGATTTAGTTTTTGATGATTAAGAATGATTAAATCCTTTGTTGTTGTTAAAATTGTTGCTGTCGCGTGGGTTGGCTAAACGTCAAAACATCGTATAAGCTTCAGAAATTTGCCGAAGGTTTTAGCCGAAAGTTTGTGTGTTTGGATGGAGGAATTTATGTGATTTCATTGTTACAGGTTAAAGTTTGATGTCTGGTTCAGATTTTTATTATGTTCAGTGAGGGGGAACCTGCACACTTGCACGAAAACTTAGGAATTGGTAGAAAGCTTCATGCAGTTCTTATGTTCTCCTCCTCGCGACAGTCCACCAAAGGGTCTTCATTGTCTAATGGATCATTTAATCTTGTGTTTGAAAGAAGAAATTGGGTGATTGATGTTGGGGTCATGTGTTCTTGGGCCAAATCCACATAAATCAAGCATGTTTGGTTTCTTGAACTGTTTGGCATGAATATACCTAAGCTAAAATGAAAGAAGCAAAAGCTGCTGCATTGTCATTGCTGTTTTCCTCTCTGCTCACTGAGTTTTTGCACATAAAATTGCGGTTGCATCTTATGTTGAAGGAAAATGGAAGGTTTGGTGTTAATGTTTGTGTGTTTGGGTTCAAGGAAAGCTTGAAACATGTCTAAACATTGCTGGAAAATGCACAGAGCAGGATTGCCGAATCATTTTGCATAAAATTCTCCAGCATTTGTATAAGTTCCTTAAATGTTTGGTTTGTTGGATGAGGAGTTTATTTGCTTTGCTGGTTAAGTTCAATGTTGGACAGATGAAATGGCTATACTCAAAGCTGTCTAGAATCCATTTGTAAATGAAAATGCAGCAGACTTCTCTTTCGGTTGTAGCAGCTTCCGTTCTTCAATGTTTGCATGATTTCCTCCTATGTATTTGCTGGTTTGGGATGTCAAATTTATGTTTTGCTGTCTAGTTTAAAGTTTTGGATGTTAGATTAAGGGAGCTTTGGTTAAGGTATGTAGTTGAATTTAAAGTTGGCATTTGAAAGTGAAACATAAAAGAAATGTGGCTGATTTGTTTGTTTTGTGCAGAAAGCTTTCTACGTAGTTGCATGGGATTGCATGAAAAACAACTTTCAGATTTAGCACTTTGACCCCTCAAGTTTCACCTTATGCTATTATGACCCACAAAATTGAGAAAACTAATCAATTGGGTCCCTGTGACTTTTGCAGCAATGCATTATGGCCCAATTACATTCCATGTTCTTGAAATTATGTCCAAAGATATTTGCGTTTGAACCATTACTTGATCCTTTCTTGGCTCTTGGATCCTTTGAGTTCTTCAATGTTTCAATTGGATTCGAATGGTTAATTAATGTTTGCAATTGGGTCTTTAGTCTTTTTTCTATTTTAGAATTTTGATTAATGAATCATTTTTGCTTAGAATTTGTGCATTATTTGATCCTTTCCAAGTTGCAAATTGAGGAAGGGTTCGATGTTTGATGGATTCCGATTGTCTTATTTACGTTCTATCATTAAATTGGTGCATTAATCCTTTGCTTTGAATGGTTTTAGCCCAAGTTATCCCGTTAATTGGTGACTTTAGCCCAATTTATGTCTTGTCCACTTTATTAGCACCACAAAAGGGGAAGGTATAATCTCTTTTATCCTTTTGTCTCTCCTATGTGATCTAATGTGCTAAGTGAGAATTGCATGTCTACTTTGTTTTCCTTGCTTTTCTTTAGTTCATTTATTTTATTTACTTTTGCTTTTAATTAAGTTATTCTTTTATGGAGTATGTGTACACCTCTTGGCTTGTAATAGATAGGGTTTGGAGGAGCATTTGATGAAGACCTATTGAAGACGTGTGCCTAGCTAGCAAATGTAATAGGTTAATTAGCTTGATTGCTTGCTTTTGTTGCTATGTGTTAATTTGCTTTATTAGGCTGTTGCATCTAGTCGAGCATGCTAAGTGTTATGTGCTACGTGTTTATAGGTGATTTGCATGCCTACTCGCTTTCCATAGCCATGAATGAATGTGATGGATGAATGTATGTTTCCACTAGTCCAACGCTAGTCGGAATTCATAGAATGGGTTAGTCCAACGCTAGACCCAATAGGCCGTTCCCCTTTTTGTTAGTGCATATTTGCATGTGCACTACATTTCATGCATTTTTCTTAGTTTTTATCATTTGGCATGCTCCTCGAACCCCTTTTCCCCTCATTTTAGGATTTTTCCATTTCATGCTAGTTATAGGGTATATTTGCTTGAGTGTCCCCTTTCGATAAGGGAAACGAGCGAGTGTGGCTAAAAAATAACCTTAGCACGCTAGTTCTCCCTTCTAACCAAAGGGAAAATTAAAGTCACAAAGTTAGGACTCCCCGTTCCCGTCTTGATGCATTCCTATAGGATTCATGCATTTTACTCATTCACTATCACATACACTTCTACTTTATATTCTAACCCTTTTTCCACATTCTCACTTCACACTACTTTTGCACGTTTTCACTCAACTACTTACACTTTATAATATCACTCGCACACATGCACTTTATGTTATCTCACATACATTTTCACATTATTACTTTACTTACCTTATCTTGTATATCCATTTGCACACTTCCACTTACACACTCTTGTTTTTATTACTTTTCTCACTTCACACAAACTTACATTTTCACATGGCATGCATTCCACTCATTTTTTTTGTCATTTAGGATTATGTGTGACCTCTCCAAAGGATCATTATTGGGCTTCACAATTAATGTGATTGGCACCACTCAACCTTTGAAGAGAAATTTCTCCCATGTCCCCCTAGGTATAGGTTTTTGCATTCATATAGTCATATCCAACACGCGATACATACCTTGGGTAGAAAAAATTAGGAAAAGTTGGGTTAAGTCACGCAACTAGCTTTGGCTAGGGTAAGGGAGTGCCTTAGGCTCCGCCTTTGCCTTCTCCCTTATCAAACGTGACCCCCGATCCCTTTCTTTGGTTACGTAGACCTAAAAGTTTTCAAAAAGGGTTTGTTTACTTTTTTTATTCAAAAACAAAAATCATTTTTGGGTGACTTGGTACAGCCTAACTCTATACCAAGTGGCGACTCCATTTCTTTCATACAAAAAACCCTTTTGAACTTTACTTGACCAAAACCGTCGTATTTCACAATCCCACGGTCTTTTCTTTCACTTCTACACACGTTCACACACACCACACACACTACTCACACTTACATCAAAAAGTGGGGCGCGACATTGGGTTCACCCTTGAGAGAAGTGGGGGCGTCACAACATCAACATTCCCCGAAAATTACAACCATCATAAGTCGACTAATCGATTACATCCAAAATTCTAATCAAAAGGTAATCAAGTCGGCTTCCCCAAAATCTTTCCATTCCGAGTTCCTGTTAAGGAAAACAACTAATGGGGTGAGTTAACGTTCAGTGAGGCCAAGAAAATCATGCAAACACGTAATAGAGCAAGTAAAAAAGAGCATGAAAGAGAAATCGAGACAATAGTAAAGATAGAAGTTTCAAGTAATTAACATTTCAAGTAGGAAAAGTAAGCAGAAACAATTATGGATACTGGAATTCTCAGGAGCTAAATCCAGGTAGCTTTGCCAAGGCTCGATCCAATACATCCACGTGATGACACTCCGTCAACCGGGTAGGTATTAAGTCCGTAGAAACTCCACTTACTTCCCCCATCCACCAGTTCACCCTCTCGGATCCATAACCAAACAAGCACAAAAGGGTGATACTCCACGAGTATGCCAAGCAAGATCTCAACAGATCAAACTTTATAATATTCCGTGGTTCACCGAGCTTCTCAACCAAACCCATGCCGACTCGAGTTACAAGGTTAGCCAATGGAATTTGGGCGTCCCCAGATATACACGCACGATTTGCCACGTTCACAAAATTCAATTATCAATTCACTTCGCACGATTCAACTATCGATTCACTTCACACAATTTGATTATCTAGTGACGTACAAGAGAACGAGTGCGATAAAGTATACACTCGTCTCGACAAGTATTAATCACTTAATGAACAGAAACAATTCAAGTATACAACAATAATTCATGCACTTGACACTCACCAAATCAAAAGCAAGTGAGCAAATAATTCCTTTAAAGTTCCTCGCCGAAATTCCTTTCGAATCCCTCTTGAACACCTTAAGAAATAGTGACCATCCATCACTCACGTATACTCTATACCACTTAACATTCAAGAAAGAAAATGAACTTGCTTAAAACTTAAGATAATGCCTTAAAAGAGTTTTACTCATCAAAAATCGAGATTCAAAAATGAGGATTTAAGATCACAAGTTCGAGTCAAGTTAAAAGAGCTTTTCACTAAATCATTGAAATAATGCTCAAAGAGAACTCAAGAGCTGTCTTTGATTCAAGTCATGGTAAGTAAATCTCAATTCCAAAAGAAAGTACAATATTCACTTTCGGCACGAAAATCGAGAAAAGGTAAATAGTTTTCATCTCCCAAAACTTCAAATCTCATGATCCAAAAGTTTGAATATAAAGGACGTTCACATTTTCCAAACTAATGGAGATAAAAATCATCCAAAACTCCACTCATTTCCTCGAAATTGTCAAAGTTAAACGTTTAAAGTTTTGAGTAGAAAGCCAGGAGGAATTCCCTAAAAATCACTCGAGTTAAAACTCTCCATTCTCAAAGTTCAAACTTATGGAAATCAAAGACATAAGACTAGTGAGTGAAGTCTATTTCTCAAGTATGAAATCGAGATGCAATACCCAAGAAAGTAAACAACTAAGAAAACGCATCAAGAGAGGTTTATTTCATTGGGAATCGAGTTTCAAAAATGAAGGCGTTAAAGTCACAATAGAACTTGTATCATTCATGAAATCGAGTTTAAAATGAACCATCAATCTCAAAAGGAAGTTGGAAGTTCATTAAAGTTCAATTCTTAGGAAATCAGAAATTTTCAGCTTAGAGCGGCACTACTTTGAAAAATCGTAACTCGAGTTTCGTAAGTCCAAAAATTGAAATATTTATACCGTTCGAAACTAGATTCAAAGTTATAAAACTTTCTCGAGGTACTTTCCCAAGATTCCAACCAGAAAGTATTTGAATTTCAACTCAAAGTTACAGTTTCATGAAGAAAAGACAGAACCAGTCTTGGTTTTTCAGCAATGTTTGGAAATTAGGCAAAATTCACAGGAAGTGAATCAGCCTTTGAAATTTATAACTCAGCAAGAGTTCCAAATCAAGTTTAAAACACAACAAGAAGAACTAAATTCGGAGTTTTGAGCAATAAGATATAATGGTTGAAGTTGGCTGATTCTCGAAACCTGTTCAGAAGATTTCCAGTTTCCAGCTTTGATGCAGTTTTGAAATCAGACCATATCTAACTCTGCACAACTCCAAATTGAGAATGGTTTATGGAGTTAGAAACTATATTCAAAATGATACAATTCATCAGAAGCAATCATTTTCAAAATCTTTTCACAAGTGAGAGAAAATTAAGCCACAAGATGCAACTTCCCAGTTTCTCTCGGACAGACAGGCAAAACAGGACAGTCTACTTTGCCGATTCGCTACAATTTACTCAAAATGAACTAGTAGGGGATTCTTATACCGTTTGAAATCTCTGAATATATAGTTTCGAATGCCACAAACGACACTCAATTTTGACTTTTGTACAAAGAGTTATGTTTAGACAAAGTACCCCTGTCCGCTTCCCTGATAACCAGTTTCTAGATTTCAAACTTTCTCTAAAACTTATGTTTTATGCAACCATTTGAGATGATATTAGAAAGACACTTTATACACACATAATACAACATATATTAATCAATTTAGCAGCCATATAATCAAAACAAAATTTGAATTCAAAGCAGGACAACAAGAACAGCAAATTCGGCCAGCACCCTCTCTTGGTTTTCTTCCAACTTTCACTCCACTACCAAGCCAAAATCAAACTATAATTCACATAAACACCAACAATCAAGCAATATCCTCAAGTCAGCTACCTCATAGGTCATCTCAAGACTGCTAGCCTAGAATATAAAGCAAGATAAATGTTTCCTCAAGTCCGCTAGCCTATAAACTTGATTAGGGTTTCAAACCCATAAAAACTAACCATCAATCTTTGTATAAATTGAAAGATTAAAGGAGGGGTGAAGGGTTACCTTCCAAGCAGCTAAACCTAGTTGTAAGTGAGAGTTTCCTCCAAAATTTCACCAAGAAATTTCACAAGAGTGCACCTTTCTTCAAGATAGAGCCAATTTCCAAGAGGTTTGATGGTTGGGTGAAGGACTTGAGCAAGATTGGAGCAAGAAGGATGAAGTTTTTCTCTTCCTTTATTTTCTTTTCCTAGTCTCGGCCGAAAGAGAGAGGTGAGGAAGGGTTTCTTGGTTTGGAATTTTTGTGGAAGAAATGTATTGAGGAAGCTAACTTAAAGTTGTACCAAAAGTCAACTCTTAATAGTGCTCAATAGTGTTGTATACCACCACTTCCTCTCTTGTTTGATACACTTATACACTAATTCTCCAAGGTAATTCCTCTAACACTGTAATTACTCATACTTACTGTGACAGCCCCACCTTACCCTAAGGCGAACCAAAGGGTTCGGCGGACCGCCTGCCCAGCTCTCGCCAGGACTAACGGAACAGATTAGAGCTATCTGTTTCATTCCGGAACTTACAAACGCGCGTAAACAATTCAAAATAGTAAAATAACCCAAAATAAAATAAAATGAAATCCGGAGTCGGCCATGAATAGTAACCGACCCGTCAGAATCCAACCAAATACCAAGCAAACATTCATATCTTGAAACTTAGCATTTACAAGCCAAAGTGGCATACAAAAGTATTCAAAAGTGGATACATGTCTAGTTTGCCAAATCAAAAGGAAACAGTCCCCAAAAGTACATTTAGGATTTTAATACATGAGCTATACAAAAGATATGTTCAACTAACTCAATTTGGCAGCCATTTGTCAAATCCAGACCAAAAGTGTTTATTTTCCTGTAAGGAAAACAAAAGGAACAGAAAGGGGTGAGCTTGCGCTCAATGAGGTACCAAACAGATAGCAATAAAATCATGGCATTTCACGTTTAGCAACTCAAGTACACATGCCAGATGTAAAGCAATGGAACCAATGATTCAAATTAGAAGGATACGGGTGGCTCTCAGGAGCCAAATTTCCAGCGCAGTACTTGATCCAAACCGGTTGACTCTCCGTCAACGTATATAGAACCAACGCGTCCGTAGACCCCTCTTTACACCGAATTCCGTCCACCAAACACCCCTTTACCGGGCCCGCTCACCGTAACCGAACAGAAATGGTAATACTCGAGTATACCGGAATCAAGGGTCTCAATACCCAAAGATCCCAAAACAGACTACCGTGGTTCGTTATCTAATCATCCAGGCCCTTGCCGGCCCGACTCGAATAACTTAACCACAGGATTTGAGCTCATAGGTCACAGAAAGGTCGTTGGTTACAAGTTTCCAAACGACGTCCGAACAGATACAGATACAGATATCAGATACAGATACAGATTCAGATTGACACCAAAATTGGCATATGAACAGACAAGAGAACGAGTGTGATAAAGTACACTCTCGTCTCAAACAAATTAAACAGATTGCAAAGCAGAAATCAAGTTAAACAACAATGGAAAGGAGTGGTGCACTCACCGGCTCAACTTCAAAAGTTTTTACTTCAGATTGGCCTTAATCGCCAAGAAACCCTAAAATAACCAAAATAAACCAATTGAAGGTTTCACATCCATAATCGAGTAAACAAAATGCACATGAGGCTCGACTACTAGTCGTATGCCTCGCCAAATAATTACTAATGCAAGGGTACAAAACATGATTTTTGGGAACAAAAAGATAGCATAAAGACCTAGGTTCAACAACCCAAAAGCCCTTTTATTTCTACCAAAAGGCAAATCCAACTTAAAAGAACCAAACGGCCTAGAAAATCGGGCAGCACTTCCCCTAAATTTCTTACTTTTCCAGCCATTAAGGCTTCATTATTTCGTCGAATCAGTCCCAACATCTCGCACAAAATTCACCTCATTTCCAAAAGCCATTCACTAGGCTCAAAGTAAAAGTTAACTAGGAAATGACCGGAATAAAAGTAAGCCTTAAAACATACAAACAAGTACAATGAGACTCGATAACTAATCATAAATCAATGCCAAATATGACCCCAATAGGGTTCCATAAGCATATACAATCATTAGAGAAAACCAGAAAATTCGGAAATGCAATTAGCTTTGGCCCTGAAAAAACAGTTTTTGACTTCTTTTTGTGGTAATGGCACCAAATGCCCTATGATTATCGGATGAAGGTGTAAGACCCACCCTTTCGAAGCTAAAAGACAGGGTTACAACATCACAGAAGGTCATTCAACCCAGTTTTGAGTGCAAACAGGTAAAAAATGCAAGATACTACATCAAAACGTAAAACAGATTCACCAAAACGCATTCTAGCGGAAATATCATAACTCAGGTTCTGCAAGTCCAAATCCTGAAATTCCAAAACCAGTTGAAAGCTAAGAAACAGGGCTAAATTTCATCAGAAGGCCTCAACAACTCATTTGGAAGCAATCCAGACCAAAACAACCAATTACAGAAGCAAATCCCAATTTCGGGTAAAACCAGAACAGCAATAGTAATTTCGACTTATCTCATTCTACACTACTCCGATTGACCTACAATTTTGTAGGCACCTCTAAAATGTCATTTCCTACAACTTTTATGTTTTGAGCTAAGGACAATTCGGCCTCTAACTAGGACCTAAAATTTCGGACAGAATGCCCCCTCAAAAACCCTAGTTTTCTGAAATTTCTTCCAAACCAGAAATTGGTTGCAATTAATCACTTTTCCCACCTCCTTAAGTCATTATAGACCATTTCCAATCATCATAGATAACCACACAATCATGCTTATATTAAAACAGAAAAATCCCCAAAAATAATAAAATTTCATCATTTCAACCACAAATCAAGAAATAATCCATAAACTTGCATCTCTTACTACCACTAAGCATGATTTAAGCATCAATTAAAGGAGGAGGGTGGTTCTTCACAACTTACCTCAAGAACAAGAGAGAGAGAGCTATTGACCACCTTAACTTTCCAAACAACTCCACAAATCCACTCACTAACTCTAATTGAAGAGGTTTTATGGAGTAATTTCAAGGTTGGATGGCTAGTTTTGATGATTTGGAACAAGATTGAAGTGTTTTCTTCCTTGTGCTTGGAGTAAGAGAGAGAGAAATGGAGAAAGAGAGGGCCGGCCACTTCTTGATGTTTTTTGAAGATTTTTGGTCAATTTTAAGCTATTTTAACCAATTTGGTAAAAAGGTCAAAAGGTGAATAGTTGTGGACAACTCAACCCAATCACATGGTGACACTTGTCACCTCATTTAATGACTTGCCTAACTTTTTTGTCTCTCATACACCTATCCACTTGGTACCTCTAAATATCTCACATCACCCGGTAAATTAATTCCAGTATCCAAAACTTAACCTAATTGGCCGAATTTTTCCGAACTTTTCGCACTAGCGGGTCCCACGTCCGGTATACGCTCTTAATTTCTCAAAATCCATTCGATACTAGAAAAATCATCTAAAAACTATATCTGCTCCTTAAAATTATAAAAAAAAAAATTTCTAATCACGAAAATGCAGAAAACAAGCCATGAAAAATTCTAAAACCTAGAAAATGAAAATTACGGGTTCTCACACTTACCAGTCTAATACTAAATCCTTAAATCTCCACTTAGTCGTACCGGCACGATTTTCGTGAAACTTTCGACGCGCGTGCCATAAAAGCTTAATTTAATTCACTTACATCTAATCTCTCAATTAACTTTTCTTAGTCTACTATTGATCATCCTTAATTCTCCAAGATTATTTCACTCTCGAACCGAATATCACCTCAAAAAACGTATATTCGATATTCCTTACTAGACGAGCCATAAAAAAATTAAATTTGCTAACAGGATGTTTTAAAAATATAAGTGAGACATTGTTCCATGAAAATGGGTTTAAAATGGTTAAAATAAATTATTCAGAAAAAAGGGGTAAATATATAATTAAATAAGTCAATAAAATAAAATAAAAGTAAGTAAAATAAAATAAAAATTCGGGTCCTCACAGTGTTCCTTGCATGTGTGTGCTTTAAATGACTATGTGAAGTGTTGTAATGTTGTCTGAATGTTAAATGCGTTCCAATGATTGCTAAATGGATTTTCGATGGGCGAATGTGTACTTTATCGTACTCGACCTAAGCAAAAAGTAAATTTTCAATGATTGAATGTTACTTGTGCATAAATGTAAGTCTTTTGGCTGAACTAGGCCCTTGCCCTTCGTTGCCAGTTGACTCGAGCCAGAAGCGGACTCGGTCAGGTGGCTAGTGACCCTGGGATAATGTTTGATATACTCGAGTATTATCACGAAGTCTGGTGAAGAACTGGCCAGTGAATTCAATGCAATGAAATCAATGAATGAATGACATGAAACTGAAGGAGCTTTCACTTGCAAATATTTTTTAATGTCAGAGAGATAAGAAAAATAGTTGGCAAATGAATGAATGAATGGCTCCAAATGAGCACGTATCCTTTCAATGAATGAATGATTGATTCTTGAATGACTGCTTATTACTGTGTCAAGTGTGCAAAGTGCTAAATGTAAATGTTTCCATGTTTTGCCTGCTTGATTGCTTGTTTAGGAACCTTACTGGGCTTTTATCTCATCCCATTAGTTGTTTTCCTTATAGGAGTGGAGGTTGGAGCAAGTAAGCGTGATCTAGTGTGTAGAAGTTCCTTGTACTTGTACTCTTATAGATTGAATGTATTTGGCATATTTGGCAATGTAAAGTTACGTTTCACTTTTGGCTTATAAATGAAGTTAAATTATGGTTGATTTAAGGACCTTCTATGTTAATCTAGAGGTGTGAATTACCATTTTCAAGAATGCTTGTAAGTGAATCCCGACGAAAGTTGGGCAGGCGGTCCGCCAGACTCTTGGGTACGCCCTAGGCACTACAAGAAAAAAGGTCATTAGTGACAACATTTCTTTGTGACGACAAAAAGTCGTCACAAAATGAGGTTGTTTAGTCACGACTTTGAAGGTTGTCACAATTGACTCAAAGCAACTGAGTTTTCGGTGACAACCTTTAATTGTCGTCACAAAACTACTTCGCGCCATGGGACTTGGAAGGCGCGAGTTTTGTGATAGGGACGACTTGATAAATGTTTTCAGTAATTCTACCGCTTTCTTTGACAACTTTTCATTGTTGACACTATTTATGTTTACTGACGACCAATTTTTGTCAGTAAAACTATAGCGTAGTTAGTGACAACATAAGTATCATCACTAACTTGAACATCTCTAATGCATTTATTTAATTGTGAGCCTCAATATTAATTTAATTTTTTAAAATTTTGATGATTTATTAACTATGACTTTATTTAATTGTGAGCCTCAATATTAATTTAATTTTTTTAAAAATTTGATGATTTATTAAACTAGTCATAGTTACTCAATAGGTTTTTAACTGAAAAAAGTTAATGAAAGTTTCTAGTTAGAACAACTATATAAACTATTACAACTTGAGAAAGAGTATATTTACCAGTTCTTTGAATTTAGCAAAAATTTTTCATCCATTATAATTTTTTGATAAATATGTTAAGAAGTAGTGTAACATCCCGAATATTAGGAGGTTGGTTATGAGGAAATATTAAAGTGCATTTCTTTGGGTTTGATTTAAAACCTAGTTTTGTTTTAAAAAAAGACTAGAAACCCTAATATTGTAGCCAAAAACCCTAGTTTACTTGTGACTAACCGGTTTTCCTAAATCTCTCACATTTTAATTGAAACCCTAATTTTAAATTACTGGAATTGGAAAATTCCTCACGTTTTCTTAAAAATTTCTTTTATTTGAAAATTATCAATTATTAAAACCATACTATCCAATTATTCCATGATAAGTGTAAATAAACCTAGAAAATAAGGTTTTACACTTCGGTTTCAAGATTTGAGCAAAATTAGGGTTTTGCGATTTTTCCGCCGGATGAGTTTCCGGTACTGGCCGAGGAGCAATTTGACGATTAAAAGTGACTTTTAGGTGAGAAATAATATGTGACTTGTAGCAATGATATAAGGTTAGTGAATGGGAAGTAAAAACCCTAGTACGTGAGTTTTTAAGAAAAACGGCGCGAACCGGCGGGTCCCGCGCATTACCGATTGAACGCACCGCTTGACCACCATTTTTCTTATCCAACAAGTTTGTTGACTTTTGTACATAATATCTTCTTATATTGTAGCAGCCTTGACCAAAAATTAGTGGCCAAGAAAGGCAAGAAAGAAAGAGAAAAAAGAAAGGGTGGTGGTGGTGTCACCACCTCATGGCTTCTTAACCAAGACCATTATTAACCATTTAACTCCAACACTTAGCAATTTCTTCTTCATTTCTGCTGGGCTGGCCGAGAACAACAAGGAGAGAAACTCCAAGGGAAAATCTTTCATTTCATCTCCAAATCCAACAAATAAGTGAGGAATCGAGCAAAGTAAACCGATTAAACTTGTTTTCTAGTGACTAGCTAGTGAGTTGTGGAGTGATTCTTGAGGGGGAGAGCTTGTGCTACTCTTGGTGACTTTTATTCAAGGTAAGAGAGTTTATCTCTCCAAGTTTTACTTCTAATCTTGTTATATTAAGCCTAGTAACTTGATTTTATGGTGAGATTATGGATGATGAGCATGTTTTAGTAGTTTTTCCCAATTTATTTGATGCACTAGGGCTTATGGAAATTCTGCCCAATTGGTTGTATGATGTTTATATGATGCAATTGAGGTTTCATATGGTGTTGTGGTAGTGATTGGACCAAGAAATTAAGGAAAGATTCACTAGAAACTCAAAATTTCCAAAATCTGGAAAATGGTCTTAACATTCTGTCCGAATTTTTATCTATATGTTAGAGGCTGTTTTGGCCTTAGGTCAAAGAATAAAAGTTGTAGAGAATGGAATTTTATAGGTGCCTACAAAATTTCAGCTCAATCGGAGCAACGCAGAACGTGAAAAGTCCAAAATACCCCTACTGTTTTAAGAATTTCCCAGCAGTCCGTTTCTTCAGTTCAGTCCAGTTTATCACGATTTTTGACCAGGATCCATTCTGATTTAGCTCTGGGCCAAAACATAAAAGTTGTAGTGTTCTGAAGTAGCTTTAAAATGCCTCAAAGAAAACCTGATTCGGACTTGTGTACACTGAGTTATGTCCATTACAGTGTTCTGCGTTTAAACAGCCGGTGAATTGGTTTCTGGTTTAGTAATCTGAGATTTTGACTAAGTTACATTAGGAAATGGACTAAGTGACCTTCATGAATGTTGTAGCTTTGTGTCTTAGCTTCGAAATGGCACAGGTTTCGTCTTAATCCGATAAGCGTAGCCTTGGATATGTTATTTCCGCATTGGTACGTCAGATCTGTCTTGTGCCACATTGAATTTCTGCACTTGTACTTGATGCGATTCTTGTTGTTATGATATTGTGAGCCTATGGAACGGCTCTTGGCCTGAATTGTTTTTATGTGTGATGTTGGGATGTTGTTTAAGAAAAATAATGAAGCCTAAATGGCTAGAAATTAGGTAAACACAAAGGGCATGCTGCCCAAATTTACACTCGAGGACTAGGAAACTATACTTGTAACGTGAGTAAGGGTTAAGTGATTATCACTCGAACTAGCGAGGACCTTGATGCTTTGTTATCAAGGGTTATATGTTAGGACTTGGCCGAACTTGTACCCTTGAGAAATGAAATCATGATTGCTCGGAGTATATTTTCCTTGTACTTTCGACTCGCATGGCATTTTCAAGTAAAAAATGTTACAAAGTTTTACTGTTTAAAAAGCGAGCAAGTGTTTCACGACTACTCTCCAAGTAAATTTCAATTTCTTGATCTTTATTGACGAAACGTCTAAGTTTCGAATTCTAGACATGTTTCAAAGTTCTCAAACTGAGTTTATCGCAGATTTGGACTCCGAACCCAGAGTATAACCTGAAAGTGACCAGTAAAGGCACTATATCTTGTGGTGAGTGCTTTCAAATACTGAATTGCACTAGATACTTGAACTTGATACGTGACCAATATGAGTACATGTTATATACGTGAATTGACAGGGCAAGAGTGTACTTTATCGCACTTGCTCTTACGTGATATACTTGTTTATTGATTGCAATTGACTTGATATACTTGATGTGCGCACTTCCTGGAATTCCAGAAACCCTGTGGCGAGTTACTCTAGTCGAGCCGGCAAGGGCTTGGTCGATTGGGTAACGAACCCTGGGTCTCTTGTTTTGTCGAGTGGAGTGATACCTCCTCGGCTAATCGGTATACTCGAGTATTACCACCCATGTTTATTGAGGATTTTGGGCCCAGTAGGGGGTGTGAATGGTGGACGGAGAGTCGTGTAAGTGGTGCTCTACTGGATTGGTTCCTTTACTTGAAAGTTGACGGAGTGTCAACTACTACGTGATCAAGCTCCTGATGATGAATGGAAGTTGGCTCCTGAGGGCCATCCGTATCCTTATGCTTTGGAATGATTATTGCTTATTCGATTATTGTTTCTTCTGAAAACTTTTACACTCGCTCATTTTGAGATTTCTACTTGACGTGTTATTGCTCACATTTTTGAACTCTTCATGCTCCTTACTTTGCTATATCGAAAACTTGTACTTATAAATAATGGTCAATTTGCTATTTGGAACCTCACTGGGCTTTTAGCTCATACCACGTTATTTGTTTTCCTTACAGGGGTACGAGCGAGGCGTGAGATATGTAAAGACTAGCGTAGTCTAGTTGTTTGACTTTTGACTTTTGACTTGTACTCGCGCTATTCCTCGAATGGAACATTTTGTATTTGGATTGTATACGTTTTGAACTAGTTTAAGTATATCGAGACTTTGTACCCTGATCTCTATCAATGTAAATTATAAGCTTGAATTGTGGATGTTATTTATGGTCCATGGATGTGTGCACGTGATTTGAGTGAGTGAGTCCTGGCGAGAGATGGGCAGGCGGTCCGCCAAACCCTTTGGTACGCCTCAGGGGGAGGTGGGGTCGTCACAAGTAGTGATTAGAAATACATTAGTAAATTTAAATAAAATTTGAAGCTAAAAATTCACTTGGATTGTCTTGATTGAGTAGTACCAAAAAATTGTTCAAACTAAAAATGAAAAAAATGGCGCGGGTACCATAGAACCACTGTTACTCCCCACATCCAGATGTCTTTAGTACTCTTCAGACTCTCAATCCTTCAGTCAACTCCTTTATTCTCAACCCCATTTATTCATTTTCCAAAACCTAGCAGCAACGGAGGCAGGCAGGCAACAGCCGCCATCATCAAAGATGCAAATATTCATGAAAACCTTGATACGGAAAACCATCACCCTTGAGGTGGAGTCTTCTGACACCATCGATAATGTCAAGGCCAAAATCCAGGACAAGGAGGGCAATCCCCCAGACCAGCAGTGCCTCATCTTCACCGACAGCAGTGCCTCATCTTCACCGACAGCAGTGCCTCATCTTGTTTTTTGAAGATTTTTGGTCAATTTTAAGCTATTTTAACCAATTTGGTAAAAAGGTCAAAAGGTGAATAGTTGTGGACAACTCAACCCAATCACATGGTGACACTTGTCACCTCATTTAATGACTTGCCTAACTTTTTTGTCTCTCATACACCTATCCACTTGGTACCTCTAAATATCTCACATCACCCGGTAAATTAATTCCAGTATCCAAAACTTAACCTAATTGGCCGAATTTTTCCGAACTTTTCGCACTAGCGGGTCCCACGTCCGGTATACGCTCTTAATTTCTCAAAATCCATTCGATACTAGAAAAATCATCTAAAAACTATATCTGCTCCTTAAAATTATAAAAAAAAAATTTCTAATCACGAAAATGCAGAAAACAAGCCATGAAAAATTCTAAAACCTAGAAAATGAAAATTACGGGTTCTCACACTTACCAGTCTAATACTAAATCCTTAAATCTCCACTTAGTCGTACCGGCACGATTTTCGTGAAACTTTCGACGCGCGTGCCATAAAAGCTTAATTTAATTCACTTACATCTAATCTCTCAATTAACTTTTCTTAGTCTGCTATTGATCATCCTTAATTCTCCAAGATTATTTCACTCTCGAACCGAATATCACCTCAAAAAACGTATATTCGATATTCCTTACTAGACGAGCCATAAAAAAATTAAATTTGCTAACAGGATGTTTTAAAAATATAAGTGAGACATTGTTCCATGAAAATGGGTTTAAAATGGTTAAAATAAATTATTCAGAAAAAAGGGGTAAATATATAATTAAATAAGTCAATAAAATAAAATAAAAGTAAGTAAAATAAAATAAAAATTCGGGTCCTCACAGTGTTCCTTGCATGTGTGTGCTTTAAATGACTATGTGAAGTGTTGTAATGTTGTCTGAATGTTAAATGCGTTCCAATGATTGCTAAATGGATTTTCGATGGGCGAATGTGTACTTTATCGTACTCGACCTAAGCAAAAAGTAAATTTTCAATGATTGAATGTTACTTGTGCATAAATGTAAGTCTTTTGGCTGAACTAGGCCCTTGCCCTTCGTTGCCAGTTGACTCGAGCCAGAAGCGGACTCGGTCAGGTGGCTAGTGACCCTGGGATAATGTTTGATATACTCGAGTATTATCACGAAGTCTGGTGAAGAACTGGCCAGTGAATTCAATGCAATGAAATCAATGAATGAATGACATGAAACTGAAGGAGCTTTCACTTGCAAATATTTTTTAATGTCAGAGAGATAAGAAAAATAGTTGGCAAATGAATGAATGAATGGCTCCAAATGAGCACGTATCCTTTCAATGAATGAATGATTGATTCTTGAATGACTGCTTATTACTGTGTCAAGTGTGCAAAGTGCTAAATGTAAATGTTTCCATGTTTTGCCTGCTTGATTGCTTGTTTAGGAACCTTACTGGGCTTTTATCTCATCCCATTAGTTGTTTTCCTTATAGGAGTGGAGGTTGGAGCAAGTAAGCGTGATCTAGTGTGTAGAAGTTCCTTGTACTTGTACTCTTATAGATTGAATGTATTTGGCATATTTGGCAATGTAAAGTTACGTTTCACTTTTGGCTTATAAATGAAGTTAAATTATGGTTGATTTAAGGACCTTCTATGTTAATCTAGAGGTGTGAATTACCATTTTCAAGAATGCTTGTAAGTGAATCCCGACGAAAGTTGGGCAGGCGGTCCGCCAGACTCTTGGGTACGCCCTAGGCACTACAAGAAAAAAGGTCATTAGTGACAACATTTCTTTGTGACGACAAAAAGTCGTCACAAAATGAGGTTGTTTAGTCACGACTTTGAAGGTTGTCACAATTGACTCAAAGCAACTGAGTTTTCGGTGACAACCTTTAATTGTCGTCACAAAACTACTTCGCGCCATGGGACTTGGAAGGCGCGAGTTTTGTGATAGGGACGACTTGATAAATGTTTTCAGTAATTCTACCGCTTTCTTTGACAACTTTTCATTGTTGACACTATTTATGTTTACTGACGACCAATTTTTGTCAGTAAAACTATAGCGTAGTTAGTGACAACATAAGTATCATCACTAACTTGAACATCTCTAATGCATTTATTTAATTGTGAGCCTCAATATTAATTTAATTTTTTAAAATTTTGATGATTTATTAACTATGACTTTATTTAATTGTGAGCCTCAATATTAATTTAATTTTTTTAAAAATTTGATGATTTATTAAACTAGTCATAGTTACTCAATAGGTTTTTAACTGAAAAAAGTTAATGAAAGTTTCTAGTTAGAACAACTATATAAACTATTACAACTTGAGAAAGAGTATATTTACCAGTTCTTTGAATTTAGCAAAAATTTTTCATCCATTATAATTTTTTGATAAATATGTTAAGAAGTAGTGTAACATCCCGAATATTAGGAGGTTGGTTATGAGGAAATATTAAAGTGCATTTCTTTGGGTTTGATTTAAAACCTAGTTTTGTTTTAAAAAAAGACTAGAAACCCTAATATTGTAGCCAAAAACCGTAGTTTACTTGTGACTAACCGGTTTTCCTAAATCTCTCACATTTTAATTGAAACCCTAATTTTAAATTACTGGAATTGGAAAATTCCTCACGTTTTCTTAAAAATTTCTTTTATTTGAAAATTATCAATTATTAAAACCATACTATCCAATTATTCCATGATAAGTGTAAATAAACCTAGAAAATAAGGTTTTACACTTCGGTTTCAAGATTTGAGCAAAATTAGGGTTTTGCGATTTTTCCGCCGGATGAGTTTCCGGTACTGGCCGAGGAGCAATTTGACGATTAAAAGTGACTTTTAGGTGAGAAATAATATGTGACTTGTAGCAATGATATAAGGTTAGTGAATGGGAAGTAAAAACCCTAGTACGTGAGTTTTTAAGAAAAACGGCGCGAACCGGCGGGTCCCGCGCATTACCGATTGAACGCACCGCTTGACCACCATTTTTCTTATCCAACAAGTTTGTTGACTTTTGTACATAATATCTTCTTATATTGTAGCAGCCTTGACCAAAAATTAGTGGCCAAGAAAGGCAAGAAAGAAAGAGAAAAAAGAAAGGGTGGTGGTGGTGTCACCACCTCATGGCTTCTTAACCAAGACCATTATTAACCATTTAACTCCAACACTTAGCAATTTCTTCTTCATTTCTGCTGGGCTGGCCGAGAACAACAAGGAGAGAAACTCCAAGGGAAAATCTTTCATTTCATCTCCAAATCCAACAAATAAGTGAGGAATCGAGCAAAGTAAACCGATTAAACTTGTTTTCTAGTGACTAGCTAGTGAGTTGTGGAGTGATTCTTGAGGGGGAGAGCTTGTGCTACTCTTGGTGACTTTTATTCAAGGTAAGAGAGTTTATCTCTCCAAGTTTTACTTCTAATCTTGTTATATTAAGCCTAGTAACTTGATTTTATGGTGAGATTATGGATGATGAGCATGTTTTAGTAGTTTTTCCCAATTTATTTGATGCACTAGGGCTTATGGAAATTCTGCCCAATTGGTTGTATGATGTTTATATGATGCAATTGAGGTTTCATATGGTGTTGTGGTAGTGATTGGACCAAGAAATTAAGGAAAGATTCACTAGAAACTCAAAATTTCCAAAATCTGGAAAATGGTCTTAACATTCTGTCCGAATTTTTATCTATATGTTAGAGGCTGTTTTGGCCTTAGGTCAAAGAATAAAAGTTGTAGAGAATGGAATTTTATAGGTGCCTACAAAATTTCAGCTCAATCGGAGCAACGCAGAACGTGAAAAGTCCAAAATACCCCTACTGTTTTAAGAATTTCCCAGCAGTCCGTTTCTTCAGTTCAGTCCAGTTTATCACGATTTTTGACCAGGATCCATTCTGATTTAGCTCTGGGCCAAAACATAAAAGTTGTAGTGTTCTGAAGTAGCTTTAAAATGCCTCAAAGAAAACCTGATTCGGACTTGTGTACACTGAGTTATGTCCATTACAGTGTTCTGCGTTTAAACAGCCGGTGAATTGGTTTCTGGTTTAGTAATCTGAGATTTTGACTAAGTTACATTAGGAAATGGACTAAGTGACCTTCATGAATGTTGTAGCTTTGTGTCTTAGCTTCGAAATGGCACAGGTTTCGTCTTAATCCGATAAGCGTAGCCTTGGATATGTTATTTCCGCATTGGTACGTCAGATCTGTCTTGTGCCACATTGAATTTCTGCACTTGTACTTGATGCGATTCTTGTTGTTATGATATTGTGAGCCTATGGAACGGCTCTTGGCCTGAATTGTTTTTATGTGTGATGTTGGGATGTTGTTTAAGAAAAATAATGAAGCCTAAATGGCTAGAAATTAGGTAAACACAAAGGGCATGCTGCCCAAATTTACACTCGAGGACTAGGAAACTATACTTGTAACGTGAGTAAGGGTTAAGTGATTATCACTCGAACTAGCGAGGACCTTGATGCTTTGTTATCAAGGGTTATATGTTAGGACTTGGCCGAACTTGTACCCTTGAGAAATGAAATCATGATTGCTCGGAGTATATTTTCCTTGTACTTTCGACTCGCATGGCATTTTCAAGTAAAAAATGTTACAAAGTTTTACTGTTTAAAAAGCGAGCAAGTGTTTCACGACTACTCTCCAAGTAAATTTCAATTTCTTGATCTTTATTGACGAAACGTCTAAGTTTCGAATTCTAGACATGTTTCAAAGTTCTCAAACTGAGTTTATCGCAGATTTGGACTCCGAACCCAGAGTATAACCTGAAAGTGACCAGTAAAGGCACTATATCTTGTGGTGAGTGCTTTCAAATACTGAATTGCACTAGATACTTGAACTTGATACGTGACCAATATGAGTACATGTTATATACGTGAATTGACAGGGCAAGAGTGTACTTTATCGCACTTGCTCTTACGTGATATACTTGTTTATTGATTGCAATTGACTTGATATACTTGATGTGCGCACTTCCTGGAATTCCAGAAACCCTGTGGCGAGTTACTCTAGTCGAGCCGGCAAGGGCTTGGTCGATTGGGTAACGAACCCTGGGTCTCTTGTTTTGTCGAGTGGAGTGATACCTCCTCGGCTAATCGGTATACTCGAGTATTACCACCCATGTTTATTGAGGATTTTGGGCCCAGTAGGGGGTGTGAATGGTGGACGGAGAGTCGTGTAAGTGGTGCTCTACTGGATTGGTTCCTTTACTTGAAAGTTGACGGAGTGTCAACTACTACGTGATCAAGCTCCTGATGATGAATGGAAGTTGGCTCCTGAGGGCCATCCGTATCCTTATGCTTTGGAATGATTATTGCTTATTCGATTATTGTTTCTTCTGAAAACTTTTACACTCGCTCATTTTGAGATTTCTACTTGACGTGTTATTGCTCACATTTTTGAACTCTTCATGCTCCTTACTTTGCTATATCGAAAACTTGTACTTATAAATAATGGTCAATTTGCTATTTGGAACCTCACTGGGCTTTTAGCTCATACCACGTTATTTGTTTTCCTTACAGGGGTACGAGCGAGGCGTGAGATATGTAAAGACTAGCGTAGTCTAGTTGTTTGACTTTTGACTTTTGACTTGTACTCGCGCTATTCCTCGAATGGAACATTTTGTATTTGGATTGTATACGTTTTGAACTAGTTTAAGTATATCGAGACTTTGTACCCTGATCTCTATCAATGTAAATTATAAGCTTGAATTGTGGATGTTATTTATGGTCCATGGATGTGTGCACGTGATTTGAGTGAGTGAGTCCTGGCGAGAGATGGGCAGGCGGTCCGCCAAACCCTTTGGTACGCCTCAGGGGGAGGTGGGGTCGTCACAAGTAGTGATTAGAAATACATTAGTAAATTTAAATAAAATTTGAAGCTAAAAATTCACTTGGATTGTCTTGATTGAGTAGTACCAAAAAATTGTTCAAACTAAAAATGAAAAAAATGGCGCGGGTACCATAGAACCACTGTTACTCCCCACATCCAGATGTCTTTAGTACTCTTCAGACTCTCAATCCTTCAGTCAACTCCTTTATTCTCAACCCCATTTATTCATTTTCCAAAACCTAGCAGCAACGGAGGCAGGCAGGCAACAGCCGCCATCATCAAAGATGCAAATATTCATGAAAACCTTGATACGGAAAACCATCACCCTTGAGGTGGAGTCTTCTGACACCATCGATAATGTCAAGGCCAAAATCCAGGACAAGGAGGGCAATCCCCCAGACCAGCAGTGCCTCATCTTCACCGACAGCAGTGCCTCATCTTGTTTCCCTAATTTTTCCCCAATTAATTTGCCTAAATTTTTTCCCCAAGTATTTTTTTTGCAAAATTTGCCCTAATTTTTTTTTTGCAATTATTTTTTGTGAAGGAATTCAAGGAGGGCATGAAGTATTCGGAGACATTCACGAGCACGCTTTGTACCCAAAGGGATGTGTGTCACTGGCGGAGTACAATACAGTCGAGGAGAAGGTACTTGCTTCAAAACCCAAGAATTTGAGTTTTGCCGTGGCAGCTAGCCTTCCTATTGCCTTTGAGGGATTCTTTTCTTGTGCATGGCGTTGCCTTTAAGAAAACATTCTCATATGCTAGTTTTGAACAGCAACCAAAGAAATTTGTAAATCCCAAGATACTTTTGCTGAATATAGAATTGGAACTGAAATCAGAGAAAGAGAATGCAGAAATAAGGTAGGATATTTTCTGCACTTTTAGCCACAGAAGCAATTATTTTCATATTTCGTGTTAAAAATGCATATGTTACTCAGCAAATGTTGTTGACAGGCTTTCAGATCCATCACAGTATCAGTCAATCGTTGATGCAGAATGGAATATCATTTATGACAAGTTAGATAAATGTGTGAAAAGTGGGGCTAAAATCATTTTATCTCGGTTGGCTATTGGTGACCTAGCAACACAGGTAATGCTTGCTTAATTGTTTAATGATTAAATTTTCATGTGGGCAAACAAATTTCTGGGTTTCTTTAGTGCTACATGGGCTTGTCCCCATGTGTAAAGCTGTTGCTGTTTTAAATTGGGGTTTGCTTTATCTATAGAACTTTAAATTTCCTATTGAACTTAACATCTATAGAAAATTAAATTTATTAATTAGATTTGAAGTATGGCATTTCTTCCTGCGCAGCGTGAGAAGTAGGGCTATACTTTATTGATTATATTTTATCTCAAGCTGTACTTCAGTTTTGTTTATGCATAGGACTGTTTTCTGTATTTTGCAGAACAACTTATGTTTAGTATCATTATGAGCTCTATTGATCCTGTTGGCTTTCATCAGTATTTTGCAGATCGGGATTTATTCTGTGCTGGTCGTGTTACTGAGGAGGATCTGCATCGGGTGGCTGCTGCAACTGGTGGAACTATACAGACCACAGTGAATAATGAGGTACAATTCTATTGTTCTGTTTTGGACATAATTTACGCTCTTCATTTATTTTTAGAACTAGTGAAATATGCTATATTTATTGCTTTATTCTTATTCAAAAAATTCAGAAAATTGTAGGTTTTAAATCCATCTGTTGTATGTCTTGATCCCATAAAAAAGTTGCAGGGGAAGGGGTTGGTTGCTGCCAATCCTATTGCTATGTTGCTATGCCGAGATTGGCTAACAGTTAGTTGAGGAGCTAAAGAAATGGGGAGGCAGACTGTGGGTGGAGTAACAGACTAAAAGCTGGTAGTAGTGTTACTTTGAAGGCTATGATTAATGTATGAGTCTTAAACCTGGACCTAGCAACTGGTATACCAAATTTTTTGGTTTATCAAGGTAGAAAGATTGAATGCCCCTAGTAGTGGTGGTTAACTACTCGATACTTTCTCTATCAAAATCAGTTTTTCATTTTTTTAAATATCTTTTTATTTGTTTTAGCTACATTGCTCTATCAATGTGTGTGTGTGAAACTGCTAGAGAGAGCTTGCTGAAGCTGAGACAGAACAAGAACATTTGAATAATTAAGATGACTGATTAAAAAGTGGCTCCTACATTCTTTGAAATAAAATATCCATTTACAGCACGAATTTTGGTCATAAGTTTGTTCGGTAAGATTTTGTAATGTTTTTTGTCCTGTAACTTGCTGAGATAGGTTGTTTAAATACCATGAATCTGTGAAGATGGCACTTAAAATGTTTTATCTAGTTGTCTTATCCAGGGTGTGAATAATGAGGAAGAAGAATTTGGGCTGATTTTCATTTTGAGTTTGAATGAGAAACTTTGTTTTCATATTTTGTCTAAGTTACTTTTAAGTATCCAAAAATGAGTGTGAGAATTACATACTTGTTATCATGTCTCTTCAGTATAATCCAAAGTTCTATGTTTTGTCAAGTATGTTAGCCAACAGAATTTTTTTTCCAGATTCAATATTAAATGTGTGTCTCAAAGAAAAGTTACTTAGATATTCCTATCAATTGACTTTCTTCTTGATTAATGTGCATGTTAGATTGAGCAAGCTACTGATCTAACGCAATGCTTTGAAAACTAGCCTTCAAATCAGTGAATCTAAAATAACCAATATTTTTAACTTTAAACTTTCATTTACTTTGGTGCAAGTCTGTCAATTCTGTCTTTTATTAATAATGGTTCGTTTGTGATTTGTTGTTCTGGAATTAGATAGCTTCAAATATTTTGCAAGAGTTGATCAACATTCATAATGATGCAAAAGTCATATAAGCAATCCAAGATTAGGTCGGAGATGATAAGGTTATCTTTATTGAGCGAACAGTAGTAAAATCCATTTGTTTATTTTTTCCCCTTAATTTCCAATACTTTAAAACATCTTGGTAAAAATCAGATGTATTGGTCAGTTCCAAAGAATTACTGATAATTATTGAGGATCAATAAACAACAAGTGGTAACAGTACTATGCTAAGCCATCCTTGGCAGAGACAGAGAAATGTTTATAACTTTGTATCAATCGCAAAGACAAAGAAATGTTTATGACTTTGTATGAATCAAAATTTCATATTTGGCTAAACCTTAGTAGCAGTTTTAGGTTTGGCCTTTGAATCACTAGATAAATTGAAAAGCAGTTCTGAAGGTTAACCTTTGATTAGAATCATATTGTTTTTGGTTGCTATCTTATTGCTTGTGACGGCCCCACCTCTCCCTAGGGCGTACCCCAGGGTTCGGCGGCTCGCCTACCCAGCTCTCGCCGGGACTCAGTCGTTCACTACAGTTCTCAAATAGATTACAATATAAATCTCAAATATTACATCAAATTCTCCAATAATTACATGTTATAAGCGAAGCGGAAACAATTCCCAACTATACATAAAATGATTTCCAAATCCAAACTGTACAAGATATATGCCATCCAGTCACGTGAATAATTACTACAAGCCTTCCTTCGCCACGAGCCCTGTGGAGGGGAACAAAATATTTTTGAGGTGAGCTAAAAGCTCAGCGAGTAACCAGTAAAGTCCGTAATCAAATCAGTTTCACAATAGTTCATTTCAATGATGTCATGAATCAGTAATCAAATGTACGTTTATTGCTCTTGTGAGCCAGTGAAATCCTTGCACTTAAACATCCAACGCTCAAAATGATCCAGTGACAGTAAACAGTGAGTGAGGGAGCCATTTGCTCCAAATAAACAGGAGTGGAAACGTTGGTGTTCAGCACAAGACTTCCCAAGAACTCAGTGAAGCCGAATCATGTCATGAACTCACATGCAAGCACGCATGATATGCAATCGAGTAAATAATCCAAGAAAACAATTCATAAGTAGCTTTGGAAATAGTTTGAGGTCACTCACCAACCACAGCTCTTAATCCTCATCCATCATAGACAGTTTTTTTCGATCAAGTCCAAGCTCTTCATTCTACCAAGAATTAACCCAAACTCAGAGCGATTAAACGTTCTCAAAGATTGGACAGCACTTCCTCTTAAAATCCTTATTTTCCATCCTACAAGACATTACAAATCACATCTCAACTCAATCACAATAAAGCCCCAAAGTCATACAAGTACGAAATCAAACTAAGAAAATGTCCGGAAATGAAGTTTAAGTTATAAACCAAAAGACAGATTTGCCGTCGCTTAGCGTAACCCCCACAACCAAAGCTATCCTTATCAGATTGGGGTGACATTTATACCATTTTGAAGCTAAGACAAAGGCCTACAACTTTGATGAAGACAACTCAGTCCAGTTTGTAATGTATCTAAGTCAAAAGTCCGGATTACAGAACCAAAATCTCACATTCGGGCTAGTTAACCTCATTATACGTAAACAACCATAACTCAGGCTACCAAAGTCTAAATGAGGTGATTCTAGGGGCGTTGGAAAGCTAAGATACAAGGATATAAGTCTTAAGAAGACAATGACAACCAAATCAGTAGTATTCCTGGTCGAAACAACCAATTACAGAAGCTGATTAGCATGTTCGGATAGAAACAGGGCAGCAGGGGTATTTCTGTCTTTTTACAAGCTACATTGCTCCGATTGAGCTGAAATTTTGTAGGCAACTATAAAACACCATTCTATACAAATTTCATGCTTTGTGGTAAGGCTGATTCTATCTCTAACATACTCAAACAAAAACGGGCAGAACAGGGTCATATGGAAACCCTAAACTGGAATTTATGCATCCAAGCTGGAAATTTCTTTAGGCAAAACAAACTAACACATAAACACTAGATATTTCACATATCAAAGCTAGTGAATCATTGCCAACCTTTAAGCTTCATATATGGGCAGAAAATTCACCAATAAAACTGAAAATTTCCATATCACTTCTTCCAACCATGAAATATTGCATAATACTACCAAAATTGCAACTATAAGCCACTAATTTACAATTATTGGAAGTAGAGAGAGAGTTTCTTGCCATATGCACCTCTTTACCTCTAAACCCAAAGGTGACAAGCAAATCAAGAGGGACGAAAGATTTTCTTCTTCTAAAACTTCACCAAAAGCTTCTCTCAAAGCTTACCTCAAGATTGATCGGTGTAGATTAGGATTTTTTGCTGGATTCTTCATGATTTAAGCAAGAGATCAAGGCTGAATGTTTTTGTGTTTTCTCTCCCTTTTCTCTCTCAAAATTTCATCCATCATGCTTACAAGAAGAAGAAATGATGAAAACAAAAGGTTTGGTCAAGATAAGAAGAAGAAATCATGGTCTTGGTCAAAGGTCCAACTTGCAATGGTTTCAAGCCACTTGGCTTTCTAGAATGTCCTCCAACCTCTTAATCTTCTAACACTAATCCACCTAGCTAATCCCTAATTATCACTAATCACCTTATAAAATAACATCCTTTTATACAAAACTTCAATTAATCGCCAAAATTGTACCCGACCAACCGCAATAGCGGGCCCCACGTCCTTAACACTCTTTAAACTTAACATGGACTAACTTGTATCAAGGAAATGATTTGAAAACTATATTCCTTTATAAAAATGTATAGAAAATTAATATATTGAACAAAGGTACAAAATTATAGACAAGAAAACAAAATAATGTCTAGAAAATATATAAAAATTTTCGGGTTCTCACACTCATTCTTTCGGGGGTCACATTGCTAGCACTGAAGCTTCCATGAATTTTGATGTTTGAGAGGGTGCTATGGTCAGCAATGTTGGGTTTGTTCTCTTTGATATTTACGTGTAAAAAGTTTGAAAACTTTAGGAAGTTAATGAATTTATACGGTTGGATTAGTACAATCACATTTTTATATCTATACCTAGTTGTTTGTCGGAAGTTCTAAGTGCTTTATCTCTTACTTTGCTCTTATTTAGTCACTATCCAGATGATACTTAAAAGAAATGATTTAGCTTATTTTCTTGCAAATTCTTAAGTTCTCTTTCTTGTATCAAGTTTTTCTTATCACCCACTAATAATTGAAGTACTTTACTACAGATATGTTGCTCATTATAGACTTTTGGAAGATCAGCAGCAAGAGTTGTTAATTGACTCAAGAACTATAGTGAAAATCTTATGCTCAAGAAATGCTTCGACAACACATTTTATTGGGGATTTGGATTTGTTTTGTAAAACTGTCTTGACTTATATGTGAAATTTAGGTCAAATACCACTTATCAAACTATTTGTATGGTGTTATTGAACTTGATTATAATATTCGAATGCTTAAAATGGTATTTTAGCCAATGTAATGGATGCCTTCATTTGTTAATTGTAAAGCATTGTCTTTTTTTCATTTTTAAGATATAATTTAGCAGGAAAATCATATTTCATGGTGGCAAAGGGTTGTCACTGAATTAAATTTCTCCATTGACAACCACCTATTGTTATGGAATTGAAAACTGTTTAGTGACAACAGAAGTTGTCAGTAATTAGTTTATACCACTTGACACTATGGATTAGTTTTAGTGACGACATTCCTTTGTACATTATTGACAAGATACTATGTCATCACTAAAATTATAACAATTACTGACGACACGAGTTGTCGCAAAATAGTATCATTCACTGATGACTTTTAAGGTTGTCACTGTATACTTTTACTGACGGGCCTTCTGTGACGACTAGAAAGTTGTCAATAAAACTTATCAGTGACGACTTTTTCTTTTTTTGTGACGAAAATGGCTTGTCACTAAAAATCAATTTTCTTGTAGTGAGGGGAAGGTGAGGTCGTCACAATAACTTTGGTAAAGTATTTATCTATACGTAGAATTTCGAACTCATACAAATTTAGAAACCCGGAAGTGTTTGAAACATATAAATTAGTTAATTGTACTTCTTACACCATTAGAACTTAGAGTACAAAGAGAATTTATCAAGAATTATTATTAGATTCTTTTTATATGATATGATTCGCTCTTTTAAATGTAGAACACATTTATCTATAGCTCTTTTTGAGATTGGATGAGTATCATAAAAATATTTTGTATAGGGTTATAGGATATTATTATTTATGGTGTTTATTCTTTTTTTTTAAAGACAAGAACTATGTAAGATTATGTATTCTCAGAAATTTCTAACATATTTATTGACTAAGTACGATGTAATAATGCCAATAAGCTAGTTCAATAATTGCCTGGAGGATTAGATCTAATCGTTGTAAATCTCAAAAAGAGACAAATCTATTCATTCTTGGCCATATTTCGCACCAAAGGTATACTACTGCTAGACTATATCAATTTGTATGGGATAAGACCATACACCTATTAGTTGTTACCAATAGTGGTAATAGTTCAACTAGAGTCAAATAGTAGCAGCATCGGCAGTACTTCTATCCAGGTAAGAGCACTATTTATAGAGCTCTATTGCAAATAGAAAAGTCCGCAACATTTCATTCTTGATCCTTTGAAGTGGTTTCATCTGTGAAGCCTTAGTCCACGTCAAGATAAGTCAATATAACCTCCAGTGTCGTTGTCACCCATCGTGCAATTAATCCTACACTACTTAAACTGGGTCTCTTTGTTTAATCCATCATGCTTTTTGTGTATTTTAACTCCTTGATACTTTCAATTTCCTACAGACAATACTTCAAATATATATAATATTTCCAACACGTCCGACATCTTAAACTTAGAATGTACTACCAAGATCATATCCAATAAAAGGACATCATAAACACCAATAGTACCATTTCAACTTAAGTCACACATGCAAATTTTCAAACCTATTTATTCAATCACAACTAATTATTTCCTAGTGTGTATTTTCTCTAAAGAGTAAATCGAACCCCAAGCTCTGTTATCACTAAATATTATGGAAATCTCTTATTTCACAATCTTCTATTCAACTTCATTCCAATTTCTAAAATCACTAATATTACAAATATCATTCAACATCCATCTAGATCGCATAAGCTAAACTTTGATAACATTAAAAATCACGAGAATCTCTTATTTCCTTTAATCCTCTTTTTCTTTTCATCTCATGTCAATTCTCAAAACCCCTAATATCTCAAACACCATTTCACATACTTTCAGATCATATAACCTAAGCTCTGATACCACTAAAAATGTCACGCCCCGAGCCCGCATGCGCCAATCACGTGACATCCATCGTATCCTCAAGTCCCGCTTAAGAATACAAGGCAACATCAAACTAGACTAAATTTAAAAACTACTAAATAGTATAACTAAAGATAGTGCGGTACAAATTTTAAATGAAAGATAGTCTATGAATATCCAATAAGTTCATACATTTATTTTCTAGTTGAAACAGTGGAAAGAAAATAGATAAACTAACAGAGAGAAGCAGCTACGCTGTTAATTTCTAGTCACTTAGAACTAATAAAAATCGTCCTCAAGGTTTTCTACGTAAACCAACTCATACTCTTCAAAATCTGCAAAAATGGTGAAAATTGGGTTGAGCGACAAAATCGCTCAGTAGGTAGTATCTACCTCTCTGTTAGACCATGCAACCATAACTTTATATATACGTATATACATAAATCAATTTATTACACATATTCTGTGAGGACTCATATTTTATTTAATTTATTTATTTATTTTATCGATTTATTCACTTATTTTTTGGTTTACTCCAAAATAGTTATTTTCATGATTAATTACCCAAGTGTTAGTTAGTTATACTATCATTACAAGAATTTCTTAGAAATTTCACTTTATTGCGCATAAGTCGGAAGTTCGGGTTTTTGCGCGCGCGACTAATTGAGGGACTTTAGAAAATTATTATTAGACTACTAAGAGAGGATAATTATAGTGTTAAAGGAAGTGCATTAGAGGTTTAGTACAAAAATGAAACAAACCCGAGAGAAAATGGGCACGAAACGCGCGCGTACGCGCACTATTGAGAGTTGACTTTTGTGCCAAAAATTGAACTACAACTACCAAGCTTCCAAGAGAAGCTTCACCATCAGCAAACCCTCTCTCTTTTCTCTCCTATGCTGGCCGAAAACTTCAAGGAGGAAGAAGAACCAAACCCTTCATCATATCACCTCATTTTCTTGCACCATTTCACTCCAAATTCACTACACAAACTCACAACAACTTGGAGACTCAGTTGGGATAGGAAAAGAGCATCATTTCCACAGTTTTCTTGGAGCTCTTAGTAGCCGAAATTTCTGAGTTTCATCAACCAAGACGTAACAATCATCCAACCTTTTAAACTTAGTTTTAGTGAGTTAAATTTGACTTGGAAGCTTGTAGTTTCATGTGGGTATCTTTATTTGGTAGTAAATCATTTGAGTGGGCTCTATGAAATCCCACAATGGACATGTTGGACTGATATGATGATTTTGGGTGTTATTTATATTGATTAAGTGTTAAAGAAGTAGATATAAGTTGAAAAAGTAGAAAGAGAATCAAAGGAAAGTTGCATGAGAAGTAGCTGATTCTGCCCTATTTTTGTAGAGCCCTTGGTTTGATTTTTTTTTGTGATAAAATGATCTTGAATTTGTTGTAGATATGTTGTATAGGCTGTGTAGAAAGTTTTCACAAAAAATTACTTGATTTGGTTAAGAAAAAAGTTGAGTTTTGAACAAGAACAAAACTGGAAATCGCGTAATAGGGGTCTCCTGGCAGTTATTTTTGATTGAGCATATCTCTTTGTTCAGATGTCAAATTCAAGGGCCGTTGTGGTATTTGAAACTAGACACTTCCAGTTTTCCAACGATATAAAATTCATCCCCTGATTCGAAGTGTGTGAGTCGTACTAGTTCACCAAATTTACCTGTTCTGTTTTGTTGCTCTGCTCGAGAGTCAGTGACGTGCTGGGACTTGTTGCTTGAATTTGAGCTAGCTATGAACTGAATTTCAAAACTATTTCTTCTTATGAATTGTAGCTTGTTGAATGTAGTTTCCAACGCCACCAACGCTGCCCAATTCCAAGTTGAATTGACTGAGTTATGGATAAATTATAGAACTGCACTAGTGATACAAAACCCTAATTTTGGCTAGCAGAATGGTTTAGCTCGAAATTGGACTTGTTATTTTGAAACTTTTGGTGTCAATCACCTACCAAATGTATGTTGGATATTCCATAGACCTTTTCTTCATAAATGAACCATGTTTGAGATGATTTCATTGGCCAAAGGTTCAAAAAATGGAAAACGGAAGCATAAGGCAAAATTGCCTTGGAAATTCCTAGAACTTTAGTGGTCTTGTTAACTGACTTTGTGATGCCTCCACTTCTCCCTAAGGTGAACCAAAGGGTATCCGTGGGACGCCTGCCTCACTCTCGCCAGGACTCAAGACAATGATTCACACTTAACGATACATAACGATTAGTACAAGCCAAATAAGGAAAAGTCACTTCCATAATCGAATATCCAAGTCTTACATTAGGTTCCCAAAAGATACATCAATTCCCCAAAATATACAACAGCCCACAAAGTCTAGTCATTGCCATTTAAAACTCTAATACAAAAGTACATTCCAAGGATTTCTCCGAGTTTCGTTCCATATCCATTCCTGTTAAGGAAAACAAATCTACGAGGTGAGCAATCGCTCGTGAGGCCAAGAAACACACATGCAAGCACGTTGTTCAAATAACAATCCCAATTGACAAGTAAAGCAATAATATTCACGTAAATAACAATTCGAGCTAGAAAAGTAAACAGAAACAATTCAAAGATATAGGAGCTCTCAGGAGCTATTTTTCACTTGCAAGATCAAGAACCTCCACGAATTGACACTCCGTCAATCGGGTAGGCTATAGTCCGTAGAACTTCACTTATCATGTCCCCGTTCACCGTTACATACCCCTATACCGGGCCCGCCTTTCATTTGTTTGAGGCGATACTGTTCGAGTATGCCAAGCAAGACCTCTCAATAGGTCAAGCTTATATTTTCTCATGGTTCACCAAGTAGTCCGACCAAGCCCATGCCAGCTCGAGTCCAAGGTTGGCCAGTGAAAATTGGGCGTCCCCCACTTAATATTTATGAGTCGAGGAGATTCACTCCAACGACGTATGCAGCCATAGCATACCAATTAATTCATTCAATCATTCTATACAATTCAATCCTTCATTACAATTCAATCATTCATTTCATTCAATTCATTCAATACATTTCTTCCATTCATTCCATTTCAATCAATTCAATTACGATTCATTTAAATGAGAACGAGTGCGGTAAAGTACACACTCGACTCAGCATTTTCAAAATCTCCAATCACTAATAACAATTAAGCACGTATCAAGTTCACATACACTTGACACTCACCAAGTAATTCAAGAAGTAAAGCACACTTGAGGGTTCAGGCGTCCACCGTGGGATCCTCTTAAAGGTCCTCTTGAGTGCCTGAGCAATTCATAATGAACTACCACTTAGAAACCCCAATTATCATGGAAGATTGTACAATTGTACTGTAGACACCAAATTTTGAATTAATGCTTTGTGTTGCGTTTTAGTTCATTATTTGTTTGTCTAGCCCTTTTAGGTTTATTTTATTTTAGTTTTATTCCCTTTTTAGTTTTTAGTTGTTTTTGTAGTTTTTATTTTGTAAGTTTAGCGTAGAATTTTTAGAGAAAAAAGAAAAATGAAAAAACTATGAAAAATGAAAAATGTAGAAAAAAGATGGAAAAATGGCCATTTTTGTTGTTTCTAGTTGTTTAGTTTTTAAATTATTTTCATTATTATTATTATTACCTGGTTTTTGTCAATTTATTATTTTTATTTTTATTTTATCATTTTTGTAATTATCAAGTTGTTTTTAAAAAAAAAAAAAAAAAAAGGAAGGATAGCCGCGGCAAGCTGCATTTGTAGCAGCTTGCAAGGAAAGTTTGGGACGGCTCCTTTGGCTGCAAATACAGAAGAGGGCTGGGAGTGTTTAGGGTTGTGAGGTTTCCATATAAATAAAAAAGGGTGGACAGCCGCAAAGAGAGAGAGAGCTGGGGGAGTGAAGGTCGACAACAGCAAAGGAAAAGAAAAGCTACGGAGAAAGCTGAGGGAGAGGTTGGGGCCGCAAATCTGGAAAGGAAAAGGAAAAGAAAACAAACACAGCGAGAGGGACAAACAAAAAGAGAGGGGACGGCTGCAAACTGAAAAAAATAACACAGAGAAAAGAAAAACGGCAAAAAGGATCGATACACAGAGGAAAAAGAAGAAAGGAAGCTGGAAAATAGAGAGGGCTGGACGGCTGGAGTGGAGCGAAAGAAAAGAAAAAACGCAGTCGAGAGCAACGGAGGAAGATCGGAGGTGACGGCAAAAACAGATCTGGGGAGAGATTGAGGGCGAAAGAGAAAAGACAGAGAGAGAGTATGACGGCTGTAAGTTTGGGAAAAGAAAAAGAAAACAGTAAACAGAGAAGAGAAGGGGGATGACACTAAACTCTGGAGTGAAGGCTAGGTTTTGGGAGAAAGTTTGGGAGAAAGCTTCGATCTTGGAGGAGGGGAGTTTTTGGTGACTACTGCCGAGGAGAGAAAACTGAGAAAGCTTCTGTGTGACGGCTAAGGAAGAAACTGAAAACAAAACGAGAGCTGAGGGTCTAAGTTTTTGGAAAGCTATAAATCTGAGGGAGAGAATAGAGAACCGTGAGATTGAGAGAGCTTCAAAAGAGATTTGAGAACAAAAGGAAAAGTGACGGGCTGGGGAAGGAGAACTAAGCAAGCGAGAAACAAAGAAAAAGGGGAACCAGAAACTAGAAAGAGCGAGGGAGATCTTTCGAAAGGAAAAAGAAATCAAGAAGGAACAAGTTTTGTTCAACAATAGGCGACTGAAATCATCCCCAAAGCCAATAGATTGAAGCCTGAAGTCACGGCTTCTCCATTGCTGGAAATTGCTGCAGCAGAATTTCTGGGTTTCGTTCCAGCAGTCCCCATGACTTCCTTGAAACACCTCACCTTCGTTTGATTACGCTAGCATCCTCAGGTAACTCTATCCTTTCTTTTTGTTAGTCTTATACAATTCCCCTGAAGCTTCAAGCTTAGTAAACCAGAGATTTTGAGTCATTCGCTGTGTTGTTTGCTAGTATATGGTTTGGAAGATGTCTGCCATGTTGTATGTGATTTTGTGTGTCATTGCATCTTGATGAAGGGTTTAGAGTGTTTGACAAGTACTTGAGAAGGGTTTCTTGTTAAGATTGCCGAGTGTAATAGCTGAAATCCGAAAGTAGGAAGTTGTGGATTTTGTCCAGATTTGCATGCATTCCTTTTATCTGAATTTATGTTTAAACAAATGGCAAAAAGACTCCTTGATTTGCATGACCTTTATTTCTGTTTTGGTTCCCCTGGTTCGCTTATATTTGTATTGAAGTCTGTCACCAGGTTGATGACTGTTTCTGATGGCTGTTTGTGTGAGTGTTTTTTCCAGCCGCAAATGTTTGTTCCAAGCTGTCTTTGTGTGTCAACATTATACACTCATGAGGAGCTCAGGGTTTGGCTTAGGATTGGGATGATTTCTTGAATGTTGTAACTTAATGTTTTCAAGCAAAAATAATAAGATTTCTTGCTGCATATTGGTTGTGTTTTGATAAGCTGCAATTTCGCAGCAAAAGGTGCGAAGTTGCAGAGAAACTCTTGCTGCATTTTCGTTCTTTCCTTTGTGGTTGGGCAGACCAGATTTTGGTTGTCATGTGGTGATGACTGTTGTGTTCATTTGGAAATGGGTGTGTACAGGAATGGAGGGGGGGTTCGATGGATAAATCCATAAGCTTCCTGATTCTATTTCTGTTTGCATGAGAAAATTGCAGAACAGTTTTTTTTTTTCTTTTTCTTGTATAGTTTGCATGCATGCTGTCATCGGATTCCTTTCTTTCGTTGCTGTGGTGTTTTGTTGTGGTGCAAACACTCAAGTAGTTTAGAGTTGCTGATGCCTATAAAGTTTCTTACTACATGCAATTTGTTGCATCCCACGCTGCATTGTTTTCCCTTTCTTTTCTATTGCTGATTGGTAAACTCAGACCCCTAGCTTGGATTTTTGCTGCGAACAAAATGTAATGCTCGGTTGAATGGTTGATTAAGACTTGCTGTGTTTGCTTTAAAAAATCTAGATATTCATAGCACTTTCACTTCCATAATGAAACAGAAGGAAGCTGCGGCTGAAGTAGTTTTTCTTTGCAGAAATAAGAGCCAAGTTGTTTGTCTACGTAGTTGCATGCATGTTGAAAAGATTGTACTTTAATCCCTCAAGTTTCACCTTGTTCTACTATGGACCAGAAAATTAGAAGAATCAATCAAATTGGCCCTTTAACTTCTTCAACTTCTTTCAATTCGGTCCTTAATTTAATTGCAATTAGGTCCCTTAACTTTATTTTTCTTCGGGTTTGACCCCAAAGCTTTGTTAATTTGTGCAATCAAGTCCTTTCTTCTTTTGACTTCTTGAATGTGAGTTGCTTACATGATTCAATTGATTCAATTTCAAGTTTATCATTTTATTTTTTTTATGATTATTTGTTAAATAAAGTGGTGCCTTGACTCGTTTATTATTTTGGAGGGTAAATAAGTGGTTTTACTCCATTGGAGCCCCAATTCAAGGGAGGTATAATTTCTTTTATCCCTCTTTGTGTCTTTCCTATGTGACCCAACGTGCTAAGTGCATTGCATGTCTACTTTGCTTTCCTAGCTTTTCTTTAATTCCTTTTACTTACATCATTTACTTTTTGTTTTCATTAAATTATTCTTTTAATGGGGTATGTGTACACCTCTTGGCTTGTAATAGATAGGGCTGTAGCGAGCAATTTGGTCCATTTTCCCCTTCCCTTTTTGTTTTAGTTAGTGAATGTAATAAGTTCATTAGCTTGGTTGCATGCCTATGTGTTACTTGTTACTTGCTTTATTAGGGCCTTGCATCTAGTCGAGCATGCTAAATGTTATGTGCTACGTGTTTATGAGTATTCGGTATGTCTACTTGCTTTCCATAGTGTGGATGAATGGAATGGATGAATGTACGTCACCACACTAGTCCAACGCTAGTTGTGGCTTCTTTTATCGTTTCCACTAGTCCAACGCTAGTCGGAATTCATAGAATGGGCTAGTCCAACGCTAGACCCTTAGGGATTTCCCCTCGTTAGCACATATTTGCATGTTCATTACATGTCATGCATTCTTTTTAGTTTTATCATTTTGCATGCCCCTCGAACCCCTTTTCCCTCCATTTTAGGATTTTTGCATTTCATGCTAGCTATAGGGTTCATTTGATTGAGAGTCCCCTTAAATATGGGATATAGACGAGTGTGGCTTTTTCTAAGCCTTAGCACGCTTGTATTCCCTCTATAAAAGGGCAAATTAAGTCACGATTTAGGTCTCCCCGTACCCAATATGCATGCATTCCCTAGGCTCATGCATTCTAAATCCACTCTATCATCACACTTTCACTTTTTCTCGCATTTGCACACGTACACCTTTTATCCCTTCACTTGCACACAAACACTTGTAAATACATTTGCACACCTCCACTTACATCCTATTATTTTTATTATTTTTCTCGCTTCATATATCCTCACATTGCATACATGCATTCCATTCATTTGCATCCCACTCGCATTATTCGTGACTTCTTCAAAGGGTCGTTATTGTGCTTTCACGATTAATGTGATTGGCACCACTCAACCTTTGAAGGGAAATTTTCCCCAATCCCCCTAGGTCTAGGGTTTGCATTCATGTAGTGCATCCAAATGTAATAAATTATTTGGTTGAAACAAGAAAATCTTTGATTAAATCATGCAACTAGCCTTGGCTAGGTCAAAGGGGTGCCTTGGATTTTATCCTTGCCTTCCCCTTTGTCAAATGTGACTCCCGAACCTTTTTCTTTGGTTTACGTGGACTAGGAGTCGTTTAAAAGGGGTTTCTTACTACTTTTTCCTATTTTTTCTTTAAAATTTCATTTTTGGTGACTTGGTACACCTTAACTCATTACCAAGTGGCGACTCCAATTTTCATTTCAAAAAACCCTTTTTAAACTATAATTTTTGGGTCAAATCGTCGCATTCTCAAATCCCCATTTAGACCCATTTTTCTTTTAAACCACAATTCATTTTCCAATTACAACTTGAATCAAAAATACATTTTTTAAAACCATTTATTTATTTTATCAAAAAATGGGGCGCGACAGTTGGCGACTCCACTGGGGACTTGAGAGTCCGAGCAATCGATTTAGTCAATTCTTTTCTTCTTTTAACCTTTTCATTTATCACATTGGATGTTTAGGATTGCATTTTTCCCTTTTTTTAGGATTTTTGCATTTCGCGTATCAACTCACTTCCTCATACATTCGCCTACGATTGTTTGGATGGATGGATGATTTATTTATGTATGATTTCGCGCTATGCATTGTATTTGGGGGGGTGTGTGTCACCCTTAGAGCCTTGCGATTGGTTCTCGACCCCTTCCCTCAAAATAGGGAACACTTCATACGTGCACGTTTACTTATTGTTATCCCACTTTATTTTATTTTTTCGTGGGCGTTTCCCACACCGCCTTGTAGGATTAGGATCGATCGCCTTGGGTAGGCGGCTGGTGTGCGCTGCGCCCATAGCGCTACCTAAGGGATCACTCGAGCCACCGACCAAGGGCCCTGGGGGTGATGACCCTTCGCCTTTAGGTCTGAAGGCTTGGGAGCCGCCTTATCGAGTCTAGTTGCATTAGTGAGCCCCAACCTCATGCATCCATGTTAGACTCGCCTAGGGTAGAGTCGACCTTACCCTATTAAGCACATTAGGCACGAGGGAAGGGGTTCTACCCCTTTTACTTGCTTTATTATATTTCTTTTCTAAATCGCTCCCAATGTGTTATGTGTACTATCAATTGCACTAACCATTCTTTTGTTTTCTTGGCTTGCATTCATGTGCCTTAGCAATAAGAGGCCACTTTGGCACTCTTTTAGTGACCTACCCCATTAGATAACTCACATGTTTAAATTTCAGTCATTACACTTAATTTTCAATAAATACATTTCATTTTAGACTTTTTTCCCCCCCGATGCATTATCTATGTCCTTTAAGCCATATTTGTCACATATTTACATCGCTTTAATAAATGGCATCATGCATAAACCATAGAAAGGGAATGCCACATAGGGAATCCCGTGTTTAGGAATAAACCACCTTGCGTCTCGGATACGTAATCCAACGAGACCTGCACGTTTACATTTTGTACCATCCAAAGGGGTAGTGCACAAGGTAAGGTGGGATCCGATCATTTTCATAGAGTGATCTTTGGAATATGAGCATCTAATAATTACTTTTTGGCCATTTTATCAAAAATTGGTAAAATTCCCTGGCATAAAGGACATTAATTTGAAGAAAATTCACAAATGATTCCTCCTATTGAGACGATAAATAAATTGAGGCCAAAATTTGATTTTTAGAAGGTCATAGACTAATGCACTTCAATAATTTTGAAATAACCAATGGCCGGACAATTCAACCAATCCATTTTGCCGATTCATTCGATAAATCGTTAATTCATTTGACCAATTTACCCTTTTTTAGGGTCATTCGGTCAATTTTTGAATAAATCAATTTCATTTGACCAATTTACCCTTTTTAGGGTCGTTTGGTCAATTTTTTTTTGAATAAATCAATTTCATTCATTTCGTTTGACCAATTTACCCTTCTAGGGTCATTGGGTCGATTTTGGAATGAATCAAATTCATTAATTCATTTGACTAATTTACCCTTTTTAGGGTCATCTGGTCAATTTTGAATAAATCGTCAATTCATTTGACCAATTTACCCTTTTTAGGGTCATTTGACCAATCTACCCTTTTTAGGGTCATCCGGTCGATTTTTAATAAATTGTCAATTTCATTTGACCAATTAAGGTTTCAATGTCGAATTTCAAAATGGAAAACCTAGTCGATTTTGAGAAAAACATCCATTGCATCCAGCCATTTGATCAGTTGGAGTTTTGACCCGTGCTTCACTGAGAAAAGTTGTCAAAACGAATTCCAATCTCTTTGATAAGAAGTTCGTCAACGTCAAACCCGTACGTTTTTCGCAAATTCTTGTATCGATCAAAAGTGATCAATCCCTTCGGACGAGGTCCTCATTTTGACCAACGTCTCTTCTCATTCCAATGGGCCAAATTTTTTTTTTAAAATTATTTTTCACTCCATGAGTTGATCGGATCCATCAGGTATTGTATAGTGCCTACTCTAGCGGATTGCATTTTCATGCTAGGCCTACCCTTGGCACAAAAAGGGTTCCCCCATAGGACATGCATACCGATTTTGCAGTTTTGCCTACTAACTCTGGGTATTTTTCTTTTGTTTTCCCCCTCCCCTGCATTCATAAAAATGTTTCAATAAGACGAAAATATTCTTCTATATCTGATGATAATTTTAATCCAATAAAGTTTGAAGATTACAAGTGTTATTTGATTCTTGGGCAGATCCTACAATTAAAACATAAATGATCTATCTGGAAGCTCTACGCTAAAGCCTCTGAGAGATTTTGTAATTGTTTTCCAAAGGGAAATTCTGTTTATTTGATTTGTTAATACATTTTGTTCCAAAAGGAAAGGAGACAAAAGTGTATATTTTGAGCTCTTTACAAGTTTCTCTTCTCATTTGTATCATAATTGAACGAGAAATTTTGTTTCAAATTTTTTCAGCAATAAAATTTTTGGACAATTATTGTTTTGTATATTCATGTACATTTCATTCTTTGCTCATTGGAGATTTCATGATGAATTTTAAGAAAATAAGACCAAATTAAGATTTTTTCAACCTCCAGCCTGAAAATTCACAAGTGTATGCTTTCTAAAATCCTTGCGTACACTAGATTGGGGATCTGAGTTACACAATAAACGTGCTCAAAAAATAAGAGTAGTCACTCAAAAGACCCAATGAGATACCTTTTTTCCCTTTAATGTACAATTCATATTTTGCCCACTCCTATTGACCCCAAAATAAAATCAGTCACATTGATTGATAAATTGCAAATTGGGGCAATCTTTGTTTGGAAAAATGTCCATAGCGTCTAATTAGATTCAATTCACATCTCAATGAAAGCAAAAATGTGCATTATTCTTGTTTGTTTTGAAAATTTGGAATGATACTTTAAGTATTCGTTTCTCTATCCATACAGTTTTTATCATTTGCTCTCCCATTTGAGCCTTTAAAAGAATAATTTCGTTTCAAATAAGAGTCTTAAAGCTCACTACCCTACATTGGAAAATTTTCACATATCAAAAGGGGAATGGATTCTCAATGAGCGTTTCGTCACCTTAATTGTCATGGAGCGTAAGAATGATGCTTTGGCCGTCGTTTCTACAATCTAAACACAATTTACCCCTTGCATTCTCATTTGAGCTAAATTGATGGTTCTTTTCAAAGCACCTATGATCGCACCCCACATTGGGGAGGGAGATTGGAGATTTTTCCAAAAAAAAAAAGAAAAGCAAAAAATGCTAAAACTAAAAAGGGGGAACCGCAAATTGGGAAAATTTGATTCTACCTGAGCTTCAATTGTGAGAAAAAGAAGAGTGAAAAGAAAAGAAAGAAAAGTTGTCTGGCGGATCCTCTATATTTCACAGATATGGATGACCAAGGGTCTTCCTCAGTCAGTTAATTCAGATACATGCCAAAAATTTCGCATTAATGAAAGTTTCCTTTCAGGGTTAATGTAAGGAACGGATTAAAAGTCAGGCCCTCTTCTTTTCCAATCGAACATTCTATCCCTAATTATCCCTTTTGAGCTTTCAGAATAAATTACTTCGTTTGGCAACCCCTGAGAATCGCAAACCCCACACTGGGGTAACTTTAAGTTGGAGTTGAAAAGGAAAATTTCAAGAAGTGAAAAAGTGACAATGCCGCAAAATCAAAAGAAAAGGAAAAAGAGAACCTCAGTACAAAAGTAAACTGGGGCAAATTTTATGAAAGTTCAAAGGAATGGCAAAAGCTGAAAAATCAAAGAAGAAAGGAAATGAAAGAGAAAAAGCCTCAATTGAGCATAAACTGGGGCAAATTCTGATTTAGCCCTAAAATAGGGTTGGCGCAGCAATGCGATCTCAGATTATTCAAACCACTTTTGAAATCCGCTTTCAAGCCTTAACTTTTCTAAGCACCCCACCAGACCCCATTACAAAAGTTGAAAAGTCCTGACTTCTGTTCTTTGCAATGGCCCTGTCAAGAAAATTTCTGATGCCGAAAATTTTAGCTGTATTTCTGAATTACTCGGGTATGAGGAAACCCATCAGCTCGAGGGAAAAGAAAAGAGGCAAAAGAAAAAAGAAAATGCAGGAAAATTCGATGCTGAAATCCCTGGGGAATGATGAGAAAACCCAAACAAAGTCTGAAATCTTTTAAGTTCAAAATAGGGGCAATTTTGAAAAAAGGCGATCTATGGTGCAATATCCTTGAAAGTCTTAGACTATCGTTTTCAAGCCACATTACAAGCTAATAAAGTCCATCGTTGACTTATTCCTTCATGACAATCCAAAGTGAGGATCATGCTCATAAGAAATTCATCAAATCGTTTGTGATCACAAGGGTATAACCCGTTTCCACATGTTTAGCTATCACTTCTGTCCATACGTTACAAGCCTAGAAAGCTTGTATGTTGACTAAGTTTTCTTGAAAATAAGAATGGACAAACTATTTGCTTTCACTAAGATGTGATGTTGAATGCATTACAATTTTGGGCACAAGAACTAGACAAATCCTGATTTCTCATTTTCCTTAGCCACCTCAAAATCAAAAATAACACCCACTTGATTGGTCCTGAAAGATGAGAAGTGGTAATCCATTACCCTAAGCATTTATGCTAAAGTGGGAAAGAAATCTTTTGTAATTTGGAATTATTTCGAAAGATTCATCATCAAATTTTCTGTTAGGAAACACAGTTTCTTACATTGTTCAAATAAAGGGAGTGTCATTCAAACAAATTTTTTGCAATTAAATAAGCCCACGCTGGGGCAAATTTTCATTTGAGGGATTTTGCAAAATAGGCCCATAATGGGGCAAATTTTCATTTACAAGATTTCGCAAATTGTGCCCACACTGGGGCAAATTTTTATTCATGGGATTTCACAGAATAAGCCCACACTGGGGCAAAATTTTTATAGTTCATTTGAGGATTTCGTCCAAGAATCAAATAATGCATTTTTCAAATCAAACACGCTGTTTCTTTTCATGAAATTCAAGTGCATGTCATATTTTTGTAAGCCCCTTATGCAGGTATTCATAGTTGAAATCGACGAAGGAGCATCTGGTGATGTGAAAGGCCAACGCCGAAGGAAGAAAAGAAAGAAGGGAAAAAGGACCCTACACTGAGGGCAAATTATTTTGAAAAAGATTCTCTCGAAAAATCTGAAAAAATTCAAAAATCAAAAAATCAAAAAAAATCAAGTTCAAATTCTTGTTTCTTGGAAAATCAAATTTCTTGTTTCTTGACAATCACACTTAATTTCTTGACCAATTGGAGGCAGGATTGGGTCTTATCCCACTGGCCATTCACAAATATCACATTGGACCTGGACTTCGTGCTGCCAACCTTCCAAAAATCAAGTTGGGCCTGGATTTCGTGCCGCCAACCCTCCAAAAATCACGTTGGGCCGGGATTTCATGCCGCCAACATCACAAATCACGTCGGGCCTGGATTTTGTGCCGCCGACATCCTATTGAGTCTGAAATTTGTGCCGCCAGTGCAACCAAGGCAGGCTTGGGTGTAATCCCACTAATCAATTCATCATACTGGGGCAAATTATTTTGGGAAGTTTTTCAAAAATAAAAAAAAATCAAATATCAAAAAAAAAAGTCAATAAAAAAAAGTCAATAAAATTCAAAAATCAAAAATCCAAAAAAATCAGAAAAATCAGAAAGAAAAGAAAAGAAAAGAATCAAAATCAAAATCAAATCAAGTTTCATCACGGCAGGTTTGGGCTTAATCCCACTGACCGATTATCAAGACATTTTCGGGCCAGTCCCATGATTCAAAGCATTTTCGGGTCAGTCCCACGATCAAAAGCATTTTCGGGTCAGTCCCACGATCAAAAGCATTTTCGGGTCAGTCCCGTTTTAAATTCTGTTCGGGTCAGTCCCGTTTAAAATTCTGTTCGGGTCAGTCCCGTTTAAATTCTGTTCGGGTCAGTCCCGTTTAAATTCCTGTTCGGGTCAGTCCCGTTTTAAATTCTGTTCGGGTCAGTCCCGTTTAAAATTCTTGTTCGGGTCAGTCCCGTTTAAATTCTGTTCGGGTCAGTCCCGTTTGAAATTCTGTTCGGGTCAGTCCCGTTTAAATTCTGTTCGGGTCAGTCCCGTTTAAATTCTTGTTCGGGTCAGTCCCGTTTAAATTTCTGTTCGGGTCAGTCCCGTTTAAATTTCTGTTCGGGTCAGTCCCGTTTAAAATTCCAGTTCGGGTCAGTCCCGTTTAAATTTCTGTTCGGGTCAGTCCCGTTTTAATTCTGGTTCGGGTCAGTCCCGTTTAAATTTCTGTTCGGGTCAGTCCCGTTTAATTTCTGTTCGGGTCAGTCCCGTTTAATTTATGTTCGGGTCAGTCCCGTTTTAAATTTCTGTTCGGGTCAGTCCCGTTTACATTTCCGTTCGGGTCAGTCCCGTTTAATTCCAGTTCGGGTCAGTCCCGTTTAAAATTCCAGTTCGGGTCAGTCCCGTTTAAAATTTCAGTTCGGGTCAGTCCCGTTTTAATTCTGGTTCGGGTCAGTCCCGTTTAAATTTCTGTTCGGGTCAGTCCCGTTTTAAATTTCTGTTCGGGTCAGTCCCGTTTAAATTTCCGTTCGGGTCAGTCCCGTTTAATTCCTGTTCGGGCCAGTCCCATCTTTAATTTTTGTTCGGGCCAGTCCCGCCTTTAATTTCCTGATCTAAATCAATTACACTTTAAGTTTTGTCAAGAGGGGTCAGTCCCCATTTCTAAAAACGTCCACCATTCATGACGTTCGCCACCAAATAAAGCAGGTAGGTATTTGGTGTCTACTTCTTTGTCTCAAGTTTTTTCAAAACTCAGACAAAGAGGGGCAAACTGTAGACACCAAATTTTGAATTAATGCTTTGTGTTGCGTTTTAGTTCATTATTTGTTTGTCTAGCCCTTTTAGGTTTATTTTATTTTAGTTTTATTCCCTTTTTAGTTTTTAGTTGTTTTTGTAGATTTTATTTTGTAAGTTTAGCGTAGAATTTTTAGAGAAAAATGAAAAATGAAAAAACTATGAAAAATGAAAAATGTAGAAATAAGATGGAAAAATGGCCATTTTTGTTGTTTCTAGTTGTTTAGTTTTTAAATTATTTTCATTATTATTATTATTACCTGGTTTTTGTCAATTTATTATTTTTATTTTATCATTTTTGTAATTATCAAGTTGTTTTTTTAAAAAAAAAAAAAAAGGAAGGATAGCCGCGGCAAGCTGCATTTGTAGCAGCTTGCAAGGAAAGTTTGGGACGGCTCCTTTGGCTGCAAATACAGAAGAGGGCTGGGAGTGTTTAGGGTTGTGAGGTTTCCATATAAATAAAAAAGGGTGGACAGCCGCAAAGAGAGAGAGAGCTGGGGGAGTGAAGGTCGACAATAGCAAAGGAAAAGAAAAGCTACGGAGAAAGCTGAGGGAGAGTTTGGGGCCGCAAATCTGGAAAGGAAAAGGAAAAGAAAACAAACACAGCGAGAGGGACAAACAAAAAGAGAGGGGACGGCTGCAAACTGAAAAAAATAACACAGAGAAAAGAAAAACGGCAAAAAGGATCGATACACAGAGGAAAAAGAAGAAAGGAAGCTGGAAAATAGAGAGGGCTGGACGGCTGGAGTGGAGCGAAAGAAAAGAAAAAACGCAGTCGAGAGCAACGGAGGAAGATCGGAGGTGACGGCAAAAACAGATCTGGGGAGAGATTGAGGGCGAAAGAGAAAAGACAGAGAGAGAGTATGACGGCTGTAAGTTTGGGAAAAGAAAAAGAAAACAGTAAACAGAGAAGAGAAGGGGGATGACACTAAACTCTGGAGTGAAGGCTAGGTTTTGGGAGAAAGTTTGGGAGAAAGCTTCGATCTTGGAGGAGGGGAGTTTTTGGTGACTACTGCCGAGGAGAGAAAACTGAGAAAGCTTCTGTGAGACGGCTAAGGAAGAAACTGAAAACAAAACGAGAGCTGAGGGTCTAAGTTTTTGGAAAGCTATAAATCTGAGGGAGAGAATAGAGAACCGTGAGATTGAGAGAGCTTCAAAAGAGATTTGAGAACAAAAGGAAAAGTGACGGGCTGGGGAAGGAGAACTAAGCAAGCGAGAAACAAAGAAAAAGGGGAACCAGAAACTAGAAAGAGCGAGGGAGATCTTTCGAAAGGAGAAAGAAATCAAGAAGGAACAAGTTTTGTTCAACAATAGGCGACTGAAATCATCCCCAAAGCCAATAGATTGAAGCCTGAAGTCACGGCTTCTCCATTGCTGGAAATTGCTGCAGCAGAATTTCTGGGTTTCGTTCCAGCAGTCCCCATGACTTCCTTGAAACACCTCACCTTCGTTTGATTACGCTAGCATCCTCAGGTAACTCTATCCTTTCTTTTTGTTAGTCTTATACAATTCCCCTGAAGCTTCAAGCTTAGTAAACCAGAGATTTTGAGTCATTCGCTGTGTTGTTTGCTAGTATATGGTTTGGAAGATGTCTGCCATGTTGTATGTGATTTTGTGTGTCATTGCATCTTGATGAAGGGTTTAGAGTGTTTGACAAGTACTTGAGAAGGGTTTCTTGTTAAGATTGCCGAGTGTAATAGCTGAAATCCGAAAGTAGGAAGTTGTGGATTTTGTCCAGATTTGCATGCATTCCTTTTATCTGAATTTATGTTTAAACAAATGGCAAAAAGACTCCTTGATTTGCATGACCTTTATTTCTGTTTTGGTTCCCCTGGTTCGCTTATATTTGTATTGAAGTCTGTCACCAGGTTGATGACTGTTTCTGATGGCTGTTTGTGTGAGTGTTTTTTCCAGCCGCAAATGTTTGTTCCAAGCTGTCTATGTGTGTCAACATTATACACTCATGAGGAGCTCAGGGTTTGGCTTAGGATTGGGATGATTTCTTGAATGTTGTAACTTAATGTTTTCAAGCAAAAATAATAAGATTTCTTGCTGCATATTGGTTGTGTTTTGATAAGCTGCAATTTCGCAGCAAAAGGTGCGAAGTTGCAGAGAAACTCTTGCTGCATTTTCGTTCTTTCCTTTGTGGTTGGGCAGACCAGATTTTGGTTGTCATGTGGTGATGACTGTTGTGTTCATTTGGAAATGGGTGTGTACAGGAATGGAGGGGGGGTTCGATGGATAAATCCATAAGCTTCCTGATTCTATTTCTGTTTGCATGAGAAAATTGCAGAACAGTTTTTTTTTTTTCTTTTTCTTGTATAGTTTGCATGCATGCTGTCATCGGATTCCTTTCTTTCGTTGCTGTGGTGTTTTGTTGTGGTGCAAACACTCAAGTAGTTTAGAGTTGCTGATGCCTATAAAGTTTCTTACTACATGCAATTTGTTGCATCCCACGCTGCATTGTTTTCCCTTTCTTTTCTATTGCTGATTGGTAAACTCAGACCCCCAGCTTGGATTTTTGCTGCGAACAAAATGTAATGCTCGGTTGAATGGTTGATTAAGACTTGCTGTGTTTGCTTTAAAAAATCTAGATATTCATAGCACTTTCACTTCCATAATGAAACAGAAGGAAGCTGCGGCTGGAGTAGTTTTTCTTTGCAGAAATAAGAGCCAAGTTGTTTGTCTACGTAGTTGCATGCATGTTGAAAAGATTGTACTTTAATCCCTCAAGTTTCACCTTGTTCTACTATGGACCAGAAAATTAGAAGAATCAATCAAATTGGCCCTTTAACTTCTTCAACTTCTTTCAATTCGGTCCTTAATTTAATTGCAATTAGGTCCCTTAACTTTATTTTTCTTCGGATTTGACCCCAAAGCTTTGTTAATTTGTGCAATCAAGTCCTTTCTTCTTTTGACTTCTTGAATGTGAGTTGCTTACATGATTCAATTGATTCAATTTCAAGTTTATCATTTTATTTTTTTTATGATTATTTGTTAAATAAAGTGGTGCCTTGACTCGTTTATTATTTTGGAGGGTAAATAAGTGGTTTTACTCCATTGGAGCCCCAATTCAAGGGAGGTATAATTTCTTTTATCCCTCTTTGTGTCTTTCCTATGTGACCCAACGTGCTAAGTGCATTGCATGTCTACTTTGCTTTCCTAGCTTTTCTTTAATTCCTTTTACTTACATCATTTACTTTTTGTTTTCATTAAATTATTCTTTTAATGGGGTATGTGTACACCTCTTGGCTTGTAATAGATAGGGCTGTAGCGAGCAATTTGGTCCATTTTCCCCTTCCCTTTTTGTTTTAGTTAGTGAATGTAATAAGTTCATTAGCTTGGTTGCATGCCTATGTGTTACTTGTTACTTGCTTTATTAGGGCCTTGCATCTAGTCGAGCATGCTAAATGTTATGTGCTACGTGTTTATGAGTATTCGGTATGTCTACTTGCTTTCCATAGTGTGGATGAATGGAATGGATGAATGTACGTCACCACACTAGTCCAACGCTAGTTGTGGCTTCTTTTATCGTTTCCACTAGTCCAACGCTAGTCGGAATTCATAGAATGGGCTAGTCCAACGCTAGACCCTTAGGGATTTCCCCTCGTTAGCACATATTTGCATGTTCATTACATGTCATGCATTCTTTTTAGTTTTATCATTTTGCATGCCCCTCGAACCCCTTTTCCCTCCATTTTAGGATTTTTGCATTTCATGCTAGCTATAGGGTTCATTTGATTGAGAGTCCCCTTAAATATGGGATATAGACGAGTGTGGCTTTTTCTAAGCCTTAGCACGCTTGTATTCCCTCTATAAAAGGGCAAATTAAGTCACGATTTAGGTCTCCCCGTACCCAATATGCATGCATTCCCTAGGCTCATGCATTCTAAATCCACTCTATCATCACACTTTCACTTTTTCTCGCATTTGCACACGTACACCTTTTATCCCTTCACTTGCACACAAACACTTGTAAATACATTTGCACACCTCCACTTACATCCTATTATTTTTATTATTTTTCTCGCTTCACATATCCTCACATTGCATACATGCATTCCATTCATTTGCATCCCACTCGCATTATTTGTGACTTCTTCAAAGGGTCGTTATTGGGCTTTCACGATTAATGTGATTGGCACCACTCAACCTTTGAAGGGAAATTTTCCCCAATCCCCCTAGCTCTAGGGTTTGCATTCATGTAGTGCATCCAAATGTAATAAATTATTTGGTTGAAACAAGAAAATCTTTGATTAAATCATGCAACTAGCCTTGGCTAGGTCAAAGGGGTGCCTTGGATTTTATCCTTGCCTTCCCCTTTGTCAAATGTGACTCCCGAACCTTTTTCTTTGGTTTACGTGGACTAGGAGTCGTTTAAAAGGGGTTTCTTACTACTTTTTCCTATTTTTTCTTTAAAATTTCATTTTTGGTGACTTGGTACACCTTAACTCATTACCAAGTGGCGACTCCAATTTTCATTTCAAAAAACCCTTTTTAAACTATAATTTTTGGGTCAAATCGTCGCATTCTCAAATCCCCATTTAGACCCATTTTTCTTTTAAACCACAATTCATTTTCCAATTACAACTTGAATCAAAAAATACATTTTTTAAAACCATTTATTTATTTTATCAAAAAATGGGGCGCGACATGTACAATCTAGAAAAATATCATGAAAATGAGCCTTAATTACTCGTAAATCGAGACTCAAAAGTGGATTTAAATATACAAGAAAAAATCTGATTTTCATCTTGAAATCGAGTGTAAAATGGTCAAGCAATCTCGAAGGAAAATAAAGAGTGCAAAGGACTCGATTTCCTTTAAATTCGAAAATTTCAGATTTGACAAGTAATCTTTGAAACATCGTATATCACTCTCTGTAGGTCCAAAATTGGAAAACTTGGTATGTTGGAAACTACTTCTAAAGTACTAAAAGTTCTTAGAAGGTACTTTTCCATGATTCCAAATGGAAGACATTCAAATTTTGGTTTTAAGTTGCTGTTTTGGAATACCAAGACAGTTTCGAGGTTGGTTTTTGGCCAATTTTGGAAATTCGGAAAAATTCACAGAATACGAACTAGCTTCTGAAATTTGGAATTAAATTAGAGTTGCAATCAAAGTTTAAAGCGCAACAAACAGAACAAGAATCAGAGTTTTGAGCGCCAAGATATAGCAGCTCAAAGTTGCTGAAAATTTTCACTGAACAAGGGTTTTCCAGATTTGAAGCTTGAACTTTGGGACTTTAGTTGGGCATCGAAATGGACTCGGACTGGCACCAAATTTGGCAATATTATCCTACCATATAAGGGATACTCCTCTGTCAATTTCATATAAAAATTTGTACGGAAAGTCAGTTAACAAAGCCACTAAAGTTCCAAAAATTTTCAAGGCAAATCTGTCTTGTACTTCAATTTTCCTTTTTCTAACTTTTCGATCGACAAAACCATCTCAAACATGGTTCAATTATTAAGACAAGGTCTAATAAACATCCAAGATACTTTTGGTAGGTGGTTAACACCAAAAATTTCAAATAACAAGTCCCAATTCAAATTGAGGCATTCAACTAGCCAAAAAGAGGATTTCCATCACTGAGATAGTTTCGTTATTCGGCCACAACTCACTCAATTTAACTTGGAATTGAGCATGGTTGGTGGTGTTGGAAACTAAATTCATAAGTCTGCAATTTCACAGAAGAAATCTTGTTAAGATTCTGTCCATAACTAACTCATATTCAAGCAAAAATTTGCAATACTTAACAGGCTCTCTAAACAGCTGAGAAACAGGGCAGGTGATTTTGAAAGGCTGGTATGGTTCACTCAAGTGGAATCAGGTTATGCATTTTATACCATTGGAAAAATAGAAGTGTCTAGTTTCTAATTCCGCAAACGGCACTCGATTTCAACGTCGGAGCAAAGAGTTATGGTCGATTCAAAATCGCTGCCAAAGCAACTCTGGACAGTTTTCCAGCCATGAACTTAATTCGAAATTTCAACTTGTGGACAACCAAATCAAGTGATTTTTGGTGGAAACACAACCTATACAACATATCTACATCAAAATTAAGTCAATTGGACCACAAAAATTTGCACCAAGAGGCGCGGCAATGGACAGGGCAGATCTGGCCCCTTCCTCCATTTTGTTTCCTTTGAGTTTTCTTTCCACTTTTCAACTTATAATCACTAGTTTAACTGTGAGGACTCGCAAAAACTATTATTTTATGCCTAATTTATGGCTTAATAAATTATTTAATTGGATTTTATTTCCAAGGAATATTTTCTAGTCTTATGAGACCTAAACGCATGATAATATAACTTCGTTATATTTTTAAAATGATTCGTTTCGAAAATTAATTTCCTAGAGCGCGTTTAGTAAAAATAGTGAATAGTACTTGGAGATTTTATCCGCGTAGTAGCACGATAAGCTTGGAATATTGGGGGCTTGTACTATGGTCCTAAAATAGGTAATCTTATGAATAAATACTCAAGTGATAGTTAGTAGTGCAATCGTTATAGGAATTTTTCGAAAGTTCTGCGTTATAGCGGTAAAATTTGACGTTACGCGTTTTCACACGCGCGACTTCAGTTGAAGGACTTTAGACCCTTATTTCGGGACAATTAAGAGTGAATAATATCTACAAGAATATATATGCCTTGGAGGTTTAGTGCACTAGTGAACCAAACGCGCGAGAAAAATCGAGTCCAAACGCACCCTAAATTGCACTATTTGAAGTTGACTTTGAGGTGCATTTTGCACCACACAAAGAATCTTCCTTTGGAAGCCAATTGCATCAGCACTCTCTCTCTCTTCACCTCACTTGGCCGAACAACAAGAAGGAGAAGAGCTCTCCATTGTCTTCATTTTTCATCTTCAATCCATGCACCAAAATCCACCCAAATCACACCAAACTTGGAGATCTCTTAGCAAACCACTTGGAGACTACATCTAGCTAAGGAGGAAGGGAACTCTCACGGTTTCTTGGAGCTTCAAGAGGGCCGAAAATTCTGACCTTGCAAACCAAAGGAGTAGGTAATGATCAACCCATGGATTCTTATCTTTTGGAGATTATATGGCAAGATTAAGCTCATGCATGCACTTAGTTACTTGTTTATGGTGTAAAAATATGATTGTGGGCTCTTGGAATTCCCACACTTGGGTTGTTGTTGCTGATGTGATGATTGATGGTGATTATATTGTTGGTTTAGTGGTTATAATGATGCATTAGTGGTGGGTAATTAGTAGGAACTTCATTGGGTGTAAGAAGCAAAGGCCATTTTAAGGCCAGTTTTTAATGAACTAATGGCTTGAATTGGATGCTTATATGATGTATTAGAGGTGTGAAAAATTTCATTGAAAAATAATGAGGTTTGAATGGGCAAATGAATTTTTTTAGAAACCAGCAAATCTGGAAAACTGATTCGCGTATGCTCTGACCAGCAGTAGTATTTTGGCTATAACTCTGTCCTCGGATGTCGAAATCATGTGCCGTCGGTGGCGTTTGAAACTAGACATTCCTAGCTTTAATTTGGTATATAATGTACGTTCTGATTCTTTGTGAGCAAGCCGAACCAAATGTTTTACGTTCGCTGTCCTGTTACTCTGTTCTTCTGGAATGAAGTGTTCAGGCAGCAACTTGATGCCCGAATTTGAACCAGATGGGTGCCGAATTTGGAAACGATTCCTTCTGTGATATTTTAAATCTATGAATGTATTTTCCAACGGCGTAAGCCATGCTCGATTTCGAGCTATATTGACTGAGTTGTGACTGAAACAAGTGGACTGCTCTGTTTTGGAAAAACCCTAATGTTGGACTGGTTTGGAACCAAATCTTGGAGTGAACTTGTTAGTTGATGTTTTTGATATTAAACACTTACCAAAGATATTATGGGTGTATCTTAGACCCTTATTTTACAAATGAACCATGGTTGGATAATCTTCTTGGTTAAACGATTGGAAATTTGGGAAATGAAAGTCAAAGGCAGAATGCCTTAGGAATTTTCTTGAACTTCGGTTGGCTCATTAACTACCTTGCCGAAGGTATTTTTCCCCGAAATTCGATAGAGAGATACTTTCCATATATTATTGAAATACTGCCAATTTTGGTGCCGATTCAAGTTCGTTTCGATACCCAATTGAATTACTAAAGTTAGAGGTTCAAATCTGGAAAATTCTCATCCAGTCTTGAATTTCCCCAACTTCGGGCTACCGTATCTCGGTACTCGAAACTCCGATTCTTGATCCGCTTGTTTTGTCATACACTTCACTTGCAACACTAATTGAGCTGAAAATTTCAGAGGCCGGTTTGCAACGTGCGAATCGTGCCGAATTTTCAAAGTTGGCCGAAATCCAACTTAATTCTGCCATGAAAACCAACCCTGCGTCTTCAAGCCCATTTTTGACCACTTTTCACTTCGATTCATGGAAAAGTGTCTTCTAGGAACTTATAGTACTCTCTAAGAGGTTTCCAACGGTATAAAGTTTTCCAATTCTCGACTTATATCGAGCGAGTTACGATTTTTTTCAAAAATTCATCATAAAACTGAAAATTTTCCAATTTCAAAGAAATAGAGTTTTTCAAAAACGCTTTATTCTTTTGATGTTCTTAAACGTTTTGTTTACGATTTTCATGATCAAAACTCAAATAATATTGTACATGATAAAAGGCAAGTTGAACCTCGATTTACGTGTAATTGAGGTTCCTTTTTGCGAAATAATCCTTAGATTGTACTAATGTACAATCTTCTTGATAAGTGGGTTAATTGTATGATTATTCGCTATTAAATTGCCAGGCGCGCAAGGAGACCTTCAAGAGGATCTCACCGCGGACACTTGAACTCCCAGAAAATAATTCTTATTGAATTGCTCGGTGAGTGTCAAGTGTATGAATTTGATACTTGCTTACTGTGATACTTGTTGGGAATGTGAGAACTCGCAAATTCCTTGTATTTTTCCTCAAAAATACCCTTTTATTTGAAAATTATTATTTGTCAAAGCCCACTACCCAATTATTTCACAATAAGTGTAAGTAAACCTAGAAAATAGGGTTTTACGCTTCGGTTTCAAGTTTGGAGCAAAATTAGGGTTTTCGCGATTTTTCGCCGGATGAATTTTCGGTACAGAGTAAGGATTAAATTTGAGGATTAAAAGTGACTTTTAAGTGAGAAATAATATGAGACTAGTAGCAATGATATAAGGTTAGTGAATAGGAATTAAAAACCCTAGTACGTGAGTTTTTAAGAAAAACGGCGCGAACCGGCGGGTCCCGCGCACTACCGATTGAACGCACCACTTGACCCCCACTTTCTTGCCATACAAGCTCATTAATATTTGAGCAAAATATCTCCTAAATTCCAACTAAGCCTGACCGAAATTAATGGCTGAAAATACAAGAAAGAAAAAGAAAATTTTACTTGGTAAGGTTTGTGACAAGTGTCACACCCTTAGTGGCCATTGACCAAGACAATTGTTCAACCTTCTTATCCCCAAATTGGCTTCATTCACCTTCATTTTTGCTGCTACTGGCCGAGAGAAACAAGAGAGAAAAACACCAAAGGAAAACAATTCCATCTTCTTGATTTGCTTCAATTAAGTAAGAAGTTCCAAATCCAAACCGATTAAAGGGTAGCTTGTGAGTTGGGAAGCTTGAGGAAACCAAGAAATTTCAAAGGGAGTGCTCTATCACTCCTCCAAGCCTAGCTTTTGAGGTATAAACATCTAATCATGATCTTGGTTGCTTCAAATCTTGCTTTAAGATGTTTCTTTTGCTTAAGTTGTGGCTTAATTTCATGATTTTGCAAGTGGGTGTGATGAATTTGGGATGAATAAGCAAGTAAGGGTTTCATAGTATTCTGCCTAAATTTGATGTATGATGCATATATGTTGTGAATAAGGTTATAAAAGGGACTTTGGTAGTGATTAGAACAAGAAAAGTGAGAAGGTTCCATTAAATACCAAAAATTCCAGATTTCTGGAAATTCTTGCTTCCATTCTGTCCGAATTTGAATCCCTATGTTAGAGGCCGAATTGGCCTTAGGTCAAAGAAGGAAAGTTGTAGAGAATGGTATTTTATAGGTGCCTACAAAATTTCAGCTCAATCGGAGCAACGTAGGACGTGAAAAGTCCAAAATACCCTTACTGTTTTAAGTATTTCCTAAGCAGTCCGTGAGATCAGTTAAGTTCAGTTTATCACGTTTTTCGACTAGGATCCATTCTGATTTAGCTTTTTGCCAAAACATGCAAGTTGTAGTATTCTGAATTAGCTTTCAAATGCCTCTAAGAACACCTGATTCGGACTTGTGTACTCTGAGATATGTCCATTACAGTGTTCTGCATTTAAACAGCCGACGAATTGGTTTCTGGTTTAGTAATTTGAGAATTTGACTAAGTTACATTAGGAACTGGACTAAGTGACCTTCATGAACATTGTAGCCCTGAGTCTTAGCTTCGAAACGGCATAGGTTATGTCTTAATCCGATAAGTGTAGCCTCGGATAAGTTATTTCCTCTTTCATACATCAAATCTGTCTTTTGCTAAATTGAAATTCTGCACTTGTTATTACTGTATTTCTTATTCTTATGATATTGTGAGCCTATGGAACGGCTCTTGACTTGAATTGCTTATGTGTGATGTTGGGTTGTGGTTGAGGAAAAATAATGAAGCCAAAATGGCTGGAAAATTAGGTAAACACAAAGGGCGTGCTGCCCAAATTTTCGCCCGAGGGCTAGGTTTCTATTTGAACTTGTATACTTTTGTTTGGCCAATACCATGACCGGTTTTCCATTTTAAAACATGATTTTTCATCCTTGGGTTCAAACAACCCTCTTCTTACTTGAAAGTCATCTTTACACGTTTTACTCCTAATTAGTCGGGTTTCTTTGTTTCCCTTAAATGTTTTGCTCGATAAACTATAATAATGTTCTCTTGTTCAACCTTAGGTTTCATTGGTGATTAAGGGTAATATCCGGAAGGATATTTTGCACGATATTTTGCATTTCTAGGTGAGTGTTCCTTATTTGATTCTATGGCTTGTTGTTATCATTTGCTAATGTGTTAAGTGCTTTTAATGATTTCCAAAACGAGCTTTCTAGGCGAGTGTGTACTTTATCGCACTCGACCTAAATAACTGTGCAATTTTCAAGGATTTAATGATTGAAATGTTACTTGCGCATGAATGTAAGCCTTTTGGGCTGAACTGGCCATTGCCCCTTGTTACCGGTCGTCTCGAGCCAGAAGCGGACTCGGTCGGGCGATTAGGGACTTGGGTGAACGTTTGGTATACTCGAGTATTACCCTGTAGGTTGGTGGAGACTGGCCAACGGCCAGGACGGGGGTGAATGAATGAATGAATGAACGAACGAACGAACGAGGGTTTATTGATAAACGAAAAATGCATTTTCAAATGATTGGAGGAACAAGGGGAAATGTCAGGAGAACGAATGAACGAAATAACGAATTGCTCCTTGTGAGCCGTATCCTTTTAATGAATGTGTTACTATCGCTTTCCATTGTAAATGTTTCTTGAATTATTGATACTCCATGTTTAATGTATTGGATTGATTATCTGATTATGTGTTCGGAACCTCACTGGGCTTTTAGCTCATTCCTTTAGTTTTGTTTTCCTTACAGGGGAAGGCGAGCGAGGACGTGAGCTTGAGATAGACTAGCCAATCTAGTTTTGTTTCTTTTGTTTCTTTTGTAGTGGTTCTCGCCTAGTGCTTGGCACGGGCTGGACGTATGAAGGATTGAGAACCCTTGTATATTTGATGTTTATATTCTCTTTTGGGTTGGCAATGTATATAAGTTCCGCTTTAAGTTTGGATCAATGCCCTATTTATTCTTGTGATTGATTTCAATTTTTAATTGAGGACTGTAGCGAATGACTGAGTCCCGGCGAGAGCTGGGCAGGCGGCCCGCCGAACCCTCTGGTACGCCTTAGGGGGAGGTGGGGTCGTTACAAGTGGTATCAGAGCTTAGGCTTCAGATCTCTGTAGTGTATCCTAGATTAAAGATTAGGGTACCGGACTGTGGGATTTGATTGGACTTGAAAGTTAAGCGATTGAGGGATAAAATTTATAGTTGCTTCGCGTGGTTTCTACGTGGAGTGACCCTGGACTAAGTGGTGAAAAAGTATGAGGGACTAAGTGAAGCTATGAATTGCGAATGTTATAGGCCTTAAATCTTTCTCATGGTATCTGAGGACCATAGATAGGTATGTCAGGTAGGAATTCCGATTGTAGATAGTTTACTCTTGAGACTGCAGCTCGAGATGTGAATTATCTTAATTCGGATTCTCGTGCCTGAGTACTCTATAGTTGAGGTGCTGCTAAATACTTGAGACTTGTATTTTGGGAACATGAACAGGCTTTGTCTGACTAGAATGAGCACAAGAGGGCAGGGACATCTAGTTTGGATAGTAAATGACGTGAGAGACCAGACGGGCTGATACTGGGGCGACTTAACCTTTTCCTTTTGATTTACCTGTATATTGTTACTACATGACGTTAGTATACCTGTATGTACATGGTTATCTGTCCAACTTGATATGTATTTGTGTATTTGCTTATCCGTCTTTTTGGTATGGCGTGTTATGTGGGTATATGTTTATTTGAATATTTGGTGCCCTCAATAGTTACTTTAGTAACCTTATCGTGTTTATTTACTAAATTACCTTTTGGGGGAAAAGAAAAGAGAGGGAAAACATATATATGGACGGGAGACGTAGTCGTGGACGTGGTCGGGGCCGGGGAACTGAGCGGACCCCGGAAGCAAGAGGAGAAAGGGAAACGTCAGCTGAGCAAGAGCAGGGATCAAGAGCTGCGACTGGAGACCAAATGGCAACGGCAATGCAACAGATGACGGATATCTTGGCAAGACTGGTAGATCAACAAGGCCAAATGGCCGTGAATCAACCCCGGAACCCTGAAATCGGAGAAGATAAGGCTCTTGAGCGGTTTCAGAAATTTACTCCTCCGAAATTCCTTGGAGGATCTGATCCGGATATAGCCGAACAATGGTTAGAGGCCATGATTAATATTTTCACCGTCTTGAACTACACCGAGCAAAGACAAGTAAACTTTGCGGTGTTCCAATTTGAAGGATCGGCCCGAGCGTGGTGGAACGTTATTAAAGCAAAATGGGAAAGAGAACAGACCGTATGGACATGGACGAATTTCATAAGGGAATTTAACGAGAAATACCTCCCTCCTTTAGTTCAAGAGAGGAGAGAGGAAGAGTTTATTGGACTACGCCAGGGAACGTTAAGTGTGGCCGAATATGAAACGAAATTTACGAAACTATCCAAGTTTGCTTCTGAATTGGTGGCCACAGAACGGAGAAGAGTAAGACGGTTTATACAAGGATTAAATTTGGAACTCCAAGAAGCATTAGCGGCAGTACAAGTGAATACGTTTACGGAGGCCCTTGAGAAAGCTCAAAGAATCGAGACTGCAAAGGCACAGATAAAAGCTTCCCAGACCCAGAAAAGGAGTGCATCGAGTAGTGTAGTGGAGGAATTAAGTGAAGCGAGAGTCCCTTCCAAAGTGCAAAAAGTGAACTTTTTGTCCCACCCACCATGGACATTAGGGGCGATAGGTGAAGGATCTACAAAAGAAAGCCAAATCAGATTTGGGAAAAGTTTTCAAGAAAGCCAAAAGATGGCTTCTCACGTGGTCTGTGGGTACTGTGGAAAAGCAAATCATGTCGAAAGCGATTGTTGGAGAAAGGGGCGGAAATGTTTAATCTGCGGAAGTGGCGATCATCAAGTTAGCAACTGTCCGAGGAGACAGTCACGTGAAAGCAATACTCTGCAACTGGATGGAGCTAAATCACGAGTGAATGAAGGAGGGAAACGAACTAGCGGACCGGCAAAGGTTTATGCTTTAGACAACCGACAAGTTCCGGACTCGTCTGAGGCAACTGAAGGTAAAATTTCGAGGACGAAATTTTTTTAAGGGGGAGAGAATGTGAGAACTCGCAAATTCCTTGTATTTTTCCTCAAAAATACCCTTTTATTTGAAAATTATTATTTGTCAAAGCCCACTACCCAATTATTTCACAATAAGTGTAAGTAAACCTAGAAAATAGGGTTTTACGCTTCGGTTTCAAGTTTGGAGCAAAATTAGGGTTTTCGCGATTTTTCGCCGGATGAATTTTCGGTACAGAGTAAGGATTAAATTTGAGGATTAAAAGTGACTTTTAAGTGAGAAATAATATGAGACTAGTAGCAATGATATAAGGTTAGTGAATAGGAATTAAAAACCCTAGTACGTGAGTTTTTAAGAAAAACGGCGCGAACCGGCGGGTCCCGCGCACTACCGATTGAACGCACCACTTGACCCCCACTTTCTTGCCATACAAGCTCATTAATATTTGAGCAAAATATCTCCTAAATTCCAACTAAGCCTGACCGAAATTAATGGCTGAAAATACAAGAAAGAAAAAGAAAATTTTACTTGGTAAGGTTTGTGACAAGTGTCACACCCTTAGTGGCCATTGACCAAGACAATTGTTCAACCTTCTTATCCCCAAATTGGCTTCATTCACCTTCATTTTTGCTGCTACTGGCCGAGAGAAACAAGAGAGAAAAACACCAAAGGAAAACAATTCCATCTTCTTGATTTGCTTCAATTAAGTAAGAAGTTCCAAATCCAAACCGATTAAAGGGTAGCTTGTGAGTTGGGAAGCTTGAGGAAACCAAGAAATTTCAAAGGGAGTGCTCTATCACTCCTCCAAGCCTAGCTTTTGAGGTATAAACATCTAATCATGATCTTGGTTGCTTCAAATCTTGCTTTAAGATGTTTCTTTTGCTTAAGTTGTGGCTTAATTTCATGATTTTGCAAGTGGGTGTGATGAATTTGGGATGAATAAGCAAGTAAGGGTTTCATAGTATTCTGCCTAAATTTGATGTATGATGCATATATGTTGTGAATAAGGTTATAAAAGGGACTTTGGTAGTGATTAGAACAAGAAAAGTGAGAAGGTTCCATTAAATACCAAAAATTCCAGATTTCTGGAAATTCTTGCTTCCATTCTGTCCGAATTTGAATCCCTATGTTAGAGGCCGAATTGGCCTTAGGTCAAAGAAGGAAAGTTGTAGAGAATGGTATTTTATAGGTGCCTACAAAATTTCAGCTCAATCGGAGCAACGTAGGACGTGAAAAGTCCAAAATACCCTTACTGTTTTAAGTATTTCCTAAGCAGTCCGTGAGATCAGTTAAGTTCAGTTTATCACGTTTTTCGACTAGGATCCATTCTGATTTAGCTTTTTTCCAAAACATGAAAGTTGTAGTATTCTGAATTAGCTTTCAAATGCCTCTAAGAACACCTGATTCGGACTTGTGTACTCTGAGATATGTCCATTACAGTGTTCTGCATTTAAACAGCCGACGAATTGGTTTCTGGTTTAGTAATTTGAGAATTTGACTAAGTTACATTAGGAACTGGACTAAGTGACCTTCATGAACATTGTAGCCCTGAGTCTTAGCTTCGAAACGGCATAGGTTACGTCTTAATCCGATAAGTGTAGCCTCGGATAAGTTATTTCCTCTTTCATACGTCAAATCTGTCTTTTGCTAAATTGAAATTCTGCACTTGTTATTACTGTATTTCTTATTCTTATGATATTGTGAGCCTATGGAACGGCTCTTGACTTGAATTGCTTATGTGTGATGTTGGGTTGTGGTTGAGAAAAAATAATGAAGCCAAAATGGCTGGAAAATTAGGTAAACACAAAGGGCGTGCTGCCCAAATTTTCGCCCGAGGGCTAGGTTTCTATTTGAACTTGTATACTTTTGTTTGGCCAATACCATGACCGGTTTTCCATTTTAAAACATGATTTTTCATCCTTGGGTTCAAACAACCCTCTTCTTACTTGAAAGTCATCTTTACACGTTTTACTCCTAAATAGTCGGGTTTCTTTGTTTCCCTTAAATGTTTTGCTCGATAAACTATAATAATGTTCTCTTGTTCAACCTTAGGTTTCATTGGTGATTAAGGGTAATATCCGGAAGGATATTTTGCACGATATTTTGCATTTCTAGGTGAGTGTTCCTTATTTGATTCTATGGCTTGTTGTTATCATTTGCTAATGTGTTAAGTGCTTTTAATGATTTCCAAAACGAGCTTTTTTAGGCGAGTGTGTACTTTATCGCACTCGACCTAAATAACTGTGCAATTTTCAAGGATTTAATGATTGAAATGTTACTTGCGCATGAATGTAAGCCTTTTGGGCTGAACTGGCCATTGCCCCTTGTTACCGGTCGTCTCGAGCCAGAAGCGGACTCGGTCGGGCGATTAGGGACTTGGGTGAACGTTTGGTATACTCGAGTATTACCCTGTAGGTTGGTGGAGACTGGCCAACGGCCAGGACGGGGGTGAATGAATGAATGAATGAACGAACGAACGAACGAGGGTTTATTGATAAACGAAAAATGCATTTTCAAATGATTGGAGGAACAAGGGGAAATGTCAGGAGAACGAATGAACGAAATAACGAATTGCTCCTTGTGAGCCGTATCCTTTTAATGAATGTGTTACTATCGCTTTCCATTGTAAATGTTTCTTGAATTATTGATACTCCATGTTTAATGTATTGGATTGATTATCTGATTATGTGTTCGGAACCTCACTGGGCTTTTAGCTCATTCCTTTAGTTTTGTTTTCCTTACAGGGGAAGGCGAGCGAGGACGTGAGCTTGAGATAGACTAGCCAATCTAGTTTTGTTTCTTTTGTTTCTTTTGTAGTGGTTCTCGCCTAGTGCTTGGCACGGGCTGGACGTATGAAGGATTGAGAACCCTTGTATATTTGATGTTTATATTCTCTTTTGGGTTGGCAATGTATATAAGTTCCGCTTTAAGTTTGGATCAATGCCCTATTTATTCTTGTGATTGATTTCAATTTTTAATTGAGGACTGTAGCGAATGACTGAGTCCCGGCGAGAGCTGGGCAGGCGGCCCGCCGAACCCTCTGGTACGCCTTAGGGGGAGGTGGGGTCGTTACATCTTATTTGGGACTTGCAGAAGAAACTGAGGAATTAGGTGATGTTATATTGAAGGAAGATATGGGATGAGAGATTTGTAGTGAAAGATTGGATGAATTTGAATTATCATTATATTTGTAAGTGTGGAAAGAATTGAGATAATTATTAGTACTGGCTATGGAGGGTAAGAGACCGAGATTTGATAGTCAAACTCCATGTGTGATGATTTTGAACCAAGATAAAAGTACAAAGGAATAAAATGTATTTTTCGCCCACATATCTTCTAAAGATATTCTGCTTTGAAAATTTAAAGAAAAACTAGGATGTACTAGTTTTATTTGTAAGCGATGAGTGGAAGTAAGATATATGTGCTTTAAATATGTGTAATTTTCCGATTTTGGTAAAAGGGTGAGTTTTACTTGAATTTCACATTTGAAAATTTGTGAATAACTAATGAGTTGTTGAACTTTGTATATGATGGGTTAATACAAGATTAACATTTTCTAAACTAAGTTTTTCCCCTTGATTGTATATTGGTGTAATCTCACACTTGAATTTGTCCATGCTTTACACGAAGAAAAATATATCTATATATCCTGAGTTTTCGAAAGAATGGCAAGCTTATGTTTAATAATGTGAATCCTGAACTTGATAAGATTTTTGATTACTTGAAATACTCTCCTTATGTTTTAAAATTCTTGACTTTCAAGAAGAGTGAGCCAATTTTAAATGTACGGACTGAGGCAATTTTGAGATATAGAGAGCAACTGCATTCAAGAGTACAAGTTAGTGTGAATTGATTTGGTTTCCATTGGACACGTAAGGTAGTAAGTTGTACTTATTCTTGGGTTTGAACTTGGAGCTTGAAACTTTAATTACAAAACCCTAAGACTGGTTATTTTGGAGATGATGGTGTTCCGACTGGTGGCTGGTTATTAAAGATTTTGAACTTCGAATGGATAATCTTGGTTTTAGCTTGCGTTATGGCTTTATTGGATCTAATTTCGTAAAGGCGTGTGATCTGATTGAAATTAGTGATGTCTGGACCCTTTGGGTTAACTATGGACTTAGAAAGGGGTAGTGCACGCTGTGAGGCCTTTTGTATCCTGCTTGTATGTACTTCTATATTTTTGTAGCACTTAATTGCCTATGTGCAATATTGGACATATTGGTCTTGTTTTGTAACTTCTAACCGTGTTATACCTTTTGATACATGTAACGAATCATGACCTGATTTTAAATGTGTTTGCAACTTGTATACGCAATGTGCTCTTTATGCTTAGCTATGCCTTTTCCTGTGCTTATAGACTTTTCTTAAGTAGGGTAGCAGGAACGAGAAAAGGGGACCGTGACCGAGGGCTTAGACAACCCTGTACTTGTGAGACAAATTGATAGACAGTTTCATATAATTTAATAGGTCCCTAGTACCGAATATGAATCGAACATAAACCCGAAACTCCGATCTACTAGTGTATAATGGATTAACCTAGCTAGAAACTTGGTGAGCTTTTCTTGTGCGCAACATATGTTATGATTGGTTCTGTGCCAGTATTTCAATCTTAGGAAGTTTGAACTCCGAAAGTATTGCAGTGGGTTGGTAAGAGAACTCGAACTGCCTGAAACCGATTAGACTGAGCTTACTTGAGACTTGAACCTGTTTAGGCTAGTGTGCTCTTGCGTATCCTCAATGGACCTAATTTGACTGAATATATGGAATGTGGACTTGAATTTTGTGACTGTTTAAGAATGTGAATTGCTGGACAGAGGTTAGGCCAGTGTGTTCTTACTCGTACTCATGACCCTTGAATTTGAACTTGAACTTGCACTTGAACTTGAACTTATACTTTTGTTCGTACTCATGCACCATGAACCTGAAGTATTTGGCTCTGCTTTGACCCTACTCTTGAACTTATTCGTACTGGTGTGGTTGTAGACCGGCTACTACTCTTCTGTAGCGGTTGAACTGAAACTCTCTGGTGGGGCATTGCTTGTTGTGTTGTCCAGCACCACCAGGGATGAACTTTTGATTTGAAGCTTCGCTATATCCTGAATTTCTTCCAAATGTCTGGGACTTTACGTCCGACTTCAAGCCTTTTGCCTGTTTTATCTGATTACGCGATTAATTCCCTATTGGACCATGACTATTTGATAGGTTGGATTGGTGTGATATGTAATACTTGAACCTGATAAGTGATTGTTATATAAGCCATGCTCTACTGGATGTAAGGGGTAAGTTAGCCTCGTCTGCACTTATTTCGGGAATTCGGGCTAGAAAGTTGTTAAGTAAAGGAGCTCAAGGGTATTTGGCTTTTCTTATTAATACCCCTAGCGATAAGGTGAATCTGGAGGACACACTGGTAGTAAAAGAATTTTCTGATGTTTTTCCTGAAGAATTGGAGTCTCTACCCCCGGAACGGGAAATAGCTTTTAAAATTGATTTAGCTCCGGGAACAGCACCTATATCAAGGACACCATACAGGATGGCCCCAACTGAATTGAAGGAGTTGAAAATTACAATTACAGGATTTGTTGGAACGAGGTTTTATACGGGAGAGTGATTCCCCGTGGGGAGCCCCAGTTTCGTTTGTAAAGAAGAAGGATGGGAGTTTGAGGTTATGTATAGATTATCGAGGCTTAAAGGATGTTACGATTAAGAATAAATACCCACTGCCCCACATTGATGAACTGTTTGACCAACTGCTAGGGGCGGTAGTGTTTTCAAAGTTGGATCTAAGGCAAGGTTACTATCAATTGAGGATTTTGGAGAAAGATATACCTAAGACTGCTTTTAACTCGAGGTATGGGCACTTCGAGTTTGCAGTGATGCCTTTTGGGTTAACCAATGCACCTGCCGCTTTCATGGATTTAATGCATAGGGTTTTTAAGCCTTACTTGGATCAATTTGTGGTGATCTTCATTGATGACATTTTGGTGTATTCTAAGAATGTGAAAGATCATGAGAAACATTTGAGAATGGTTTTACAAATCTTGAGGGAACATCAGTTATATGCTAAGTTTAGCAAGTGTGAATTTTGGCTAAAGGAAGTGACTTTCCTAGGGCATATAATTTCTAAGGATGGGATTAAAGTGGATCCAGCTAAAGTGGAAGCTGTTTCGAAATGGAAACGACCGGAAAACCCAACGGAAGTTCGGAGTTTTATAGGATTGGCAGGGTATTACCGGAGATTCATCCAGGATTTTTCGAAAATCGCTGGACCTATGACTGAGTTGACCAAGAAAAATGGAAAGTTTATTTGGAGTTCTAAGTGTGAAGGAAGTTTTCAGGAGTTGAAAAGATGGTTGACTAGAGCGCCTGTTCTAGCTCTACCAAATGGACATGATAGTTTTGTGGTTTACACAGATGCATCTAAGGAAGGTTTGGGATGTGTTTTGATGCAAAATGATAAAATGATAGCTTATGCCTCTAGAAAATTGAAGCCGCATGAGGGAAATTATCCGACCCATGATTTGGAATTAGCGGCTGTGGTCTTTGCTTTGATGAAATGGAGACACTATTTATACGGAGTGACATTTGAGGTTTTTACAGATCACAAAAGCCTTAAGTACTTATTTTCTCAGAAGGAGCTGAATTTGAGGCAACGTAGATGGATGGAATTTCTGGAAGATTATGACTGCATTATTAAGTACCATCCTGGGAAGGCCAATGTAGTGGCCGATGCTTTGAGCCGTCAGGTACAAATGGCTGGATTGATGGTTAAGGAATTTCGATTGTTGGGATGAAGTAGGTGAACGGAAAATCTTAGACACGACTACTGTATCTTGGATTGAGGAGGCTAATGAAAAGGTGAAATTGGTACGGCAAAGAATTCAAACCGCTCAGAGTAGACAAAAAAAAGTTATGCCGACAATCGGAGGAAGGATTTGGAGTTCACTGTTGGAGATATGGTATTTCTCAAGATTACGCCTTTAAAAGCAAGTTTGATGTCCGGAAAAGGGAAGAAACTACAACCAAGGTTTGTAGGGCCTTATAAGATTATTCAGCGAGTTGGGAATGTAGCCTATAAGCTGGAATTACCACCGAGTTTATCTCGTATCCATAACGTGTTTCATGTGTCCATGCTTAAGAAGTATCATCCAGACCCCTCTCATGTTTTACAACCGGAGAATATTGAGATCGATGAAACCCTAACCTATGAGGAGAGACCGGTAAAACTTCTGGATCGAAAGGTGAAGGAATTGAGGAACAAGCAGATACCACTAGTGAAAGTTTTATGGAAGAACCATGGAGTAGAAGAAGCAACATGGGAAGTTGAAGAGACAATCAGAGAGAAGTATCCAGACTTGTTCACCAACCAAGGTAAATTTCGAGGACGAAATTTTCTTAAGGGGGAGAGGATGTGAGGACTCGCAAAAACTATTATTTTATGCCTAATTTATGGCTTAATAAATTATTTAATTGGATTTTATTTCCAAGGAATATTTTCTAGTCTTATGAGACCTAAACGCATGATAATATAACTTCGTTATATTTTTAAAATGATTCGTTTCGAAAATTAATTTCCTAGAGCGCGTTTAGTAAAAATAGTGAATAGTACTTGGAGATTTTATCCGCGTAGTAGCACGATAAGCTTGGAATATTGGGGGCTTGTACTATGGTCCTAAAATAGGTAATCTTATGAATAAATACTCAAGTGATAGTTAGTAGTGCAATCGTTATAGGAATTTTTCGAAAGTTCTGCGTTATAGCGGTAAAATTTGACGGTACGCGTTTTCACACGCGCGACTTCAGTTGAAGGACTTTAGACCCTTATTTCGGGACAATTAAGAGTGAATAATATCTACAAGAATATATATGCCTTGGAGGTTTAGTGCACTAGTGAACCAAACGCGCGAGAAAAATCGAGTCCAAACGCACCCTAAATTGCACTATTTGAAGTTGACTTTGAGGTGCATTTTGCACCACACAAAGAATCTTCCTTTGGAAGCCAATTGCATCAGCACTCTCTCTCTCTTCACCTCACTTGGCCGAACAACAAGAAGGAGAAGAGCTCTCCATTGTCTTCATTTTTCATCTTCAATCCATGCACCAAAATCCACCCAAATCACACCAAACTTGGAGATCTCTTAGCAAACCACTTGGAGACTACATCTAGCTAAGGAGGAAGGGAACTCTCACGGTTTCTTGGAGCTTCAAGAGGGCCGAAAATTCTGACCTTGCAAACCAAAGGAGTAGGTAATGATCAACCCATGGATTCTTATCTTTTGGAGATTATATGGCAAGATTAAGCTCATGCATGCACTTAGTTACTTGTTTATGGTGTAAAAATATGATTGTGGGCTCTTGGAATTCCCACACTTGGGTTGTTGTTGCTGATGTGATGATTGATGGTGATTATATTGTTGGTTTAGTGGTTATAATGATGCATTAGTGGTGGGTAATTAGTAGGAACTTCATTGGGTGTAAGAAGCAAAAACTTCCGATTTTACCCCTGTTTTATTCGGCCATTTTAAGGCCAGTTTTTAATGAACTAATGGCTTGAATTGGATGCTTATATGATGTATTAGAGGTGTGAAAAATTTCATTGAAAAATAATGAGGTTTGAATGGGCAAATGAATTTTTTTAGAAACCAGCAAATCTGGAAAACTGATTCGCGTATGCTCTGACCAGCAGTAGTATTTTGGCTATAACTCTGTCCTCGGATGTCGAAATCATGTGCCGTCGGTGGCGTTTGAAACTAGACATTCCTAGCTTTAATTTGGTATATAATGTACGTTCTGATTCTTTGTGAGCAAGCCGAACCAAATGTTTTACGTTCGCTGTCCTGTTACTCTGTTCTTCTGGAATGAAGTGTTCAGGCAGCAACTTGATGCCCGAATTTGAACCAGATGGGTGCCGAATTTGGAAACGATTCCTTCTGTGATATTTTAAATATATGAATGTATTTTCCAACGGCGTAAGCCATGCTCGATTTCGAGCTATATTGACTGAGTTGTGACTGAAACAAGTGGACTGCTCTGTTTTGGAAAAACCCTAATGTTGGACTGGTTTGGAACCAAATCTTGGAGTGAACTTGTTAGTTGATGTTTTTGATATTAAACACTTACCAAAGATATTATGGGTGTATCTTAGACCCTTATTTTACAAATGAACCATGGTTGGATAACCTTCTTGGTTAAACGATTGGAAATTTGGGAAATGAAAGTCAAAGGCAGAATGCCTTAGGAATTTTCTTGAACTTCGGTTGGCTCATTAACTACCTTGCCGAAGGTATTTTTCCCCGAAATTCGATAGAGAGATACTTTCCATATATTATTGAAATACTGCCAATTTTGGTGCCGATTCAAGTTCGTTTCGATACCCAATTGAATTACTAAAGTTAGAGGTTCAAATCTGGAAAATTCTCATCCAGTCTTGAATTTCCCCAACTTCGGGCTACCGTATCTCGGTACTCGAAACTCCGATTCTTGATCCGCTTGTTTTGTCATACACTTCACTTGCAACACTAATTGAGCTGAAAATTTCAGAGGCCGGTTTGCAACGTGCGAATCGTGCCGAATTTTCAAAGTTGGCCGAAATCCAACTTAATTCTGCCATGAAAACCAACCCTGCGTCTTCAAGCCCATTTTTGACCACTTTTCACTTCGATTCATGGAAAAGTGTCTTCTAGGAACTTATAGTACTCTCTAAGAGGTTTCCAACGGTATAAAGTTTTCCAATTCTCGACTTATATCGAGCGAGTTACGATTTTTTTCAAAAATTCATCATAAAACTGAAAATTTTCCAATTTCAAAGAAATAGAGTTTTTCAAAAACTCTTTATTCTTTTGATGTTCTTAAACGTTTTGTTTACGATTTTCATGATCAAAACTCAAATAATATTGTACATGATAAAAGGCAAGTTGAACCTCGATTTACGTGTAATTGAGGTTCCTTTTTGTGAAATAATCCTTAGATTGTACTAATGTACAATCTTCTTGATAAGTGGGTTAATTGTATGATTATTCGCTATTAAATTGCCAGGCGCGCAAGGAGACCTTCAAGAGGATCTCACCGCGGACACTTGAACTCCCAGAAAATAATTCTTATTGAATTGCTCGGTGAGTGTCAAGTGTATGAATTTGATACTTGCTTACTGTGATACTTGTTGGGAGTTTTAAAATAAGGGCGGGTGCGTACTTTATCGCACTCGTTCTAATTTCAAATGAATGAATGAATGAATGAATGAAATGTATTGAATGAATGAATGAAATGCAATGTCATGTCATGAATGCTTGTGTCGTTGGAGTGAATCTCCTCGACTACCAAATGAATGGGGGACGCCCAAACTCATAGGCCGTCCTTAGACTCGAGCCAGCAATGGGCTTGGTCGGGGATTTGGACGAGCCATGAGATACACATAAGCTCGACCTAATAAGAGGTCTTGCTTGGCATACTCGTTGAGTATCGCCCAATTATGGTCATTGTGGGCCCTTGGGGTGTACGGTGGACGGAGGGAAGAAAGTGGTGATCTACGGAAATGGAAATACCGACCCGGTTGACAGGAGGGTCAATGCGGGAAAGTATACGAATGACATCGACAGATCGAGTGGAACTTAGCTCCTGAGAGCTACTATATCCTTGAATTGTTTCTGATTACTTTTCCTGTTTGATAGATTGATTATTGAAAAGACATGGCTTTATTTATTAAAGTTGGGATTGTTATTTGATTACGTGCTTGCATGTGTGTTCTTGGCCTCACGAGCGTTTAGCTCACCCTATAGTTTTGTTTTCCTTAACAGGACCGACTCTTGGAGAATTATGGAGAAACCATCCGTTGAAATTTTGTTAAGACTCCTGTTATATATTTTGACTAGGCCCTGGTTTGGGTTGTACTTTTGGAAATTGTAAACTTGAAAAGTTTGGGCCCTGATGTGTACTTTGAATTTAAGTCGTTTCATGATTACCCGATGTGCTGGTTATACATTAAGTGACTTATTAAGCTTGAACGCTTCCGCATTATTGTATTCATGTTGTTCTCATCGATGTGATTAGTTCGGTTTGAAATTGAATGGGATTGCTTGAGTCCTGGCGTAAGCTGGGCAGGCGTCCGCGGATACCCTTTGGTCCGCCTTAGGGAGATGTGGGGCGTCACATTAACCACTAAATCAACATAAACAACACCAAAAATCATCACTTCAGTTCATCAAGTCCATTGTGGGATTTCATAGAGCCCACTCACAAGATTTCCAACAATATAGAGGTACCATATGAAGCTACAAGCTTCTTAGTGCAATTTAACCTACAAAAGCTAAGATTTGAAGAGTGGATGATCATATACCTCCTTAGATGGTAAGACCAGAAATTTTTAGCCACAACAAGCTCAAGAAAACTATGAGAATGAACCGCTTCTCCTAGCCCAAGATGATCTCCAAGTTATTTGCTAGTTGTGGTGTGACAGCCCCACCTTCCCCTAAGGCAAACCAAAGGGGTTAGCGGACTGCATGCCCAGCTCTCGCCAGGACTAACAGTTTAGCTTAGAGCGATCTAATACGTTCCGGACCATACAACACGCGTAAACACGTCAAAATCCCAAAATAAAAAAAAATGAAATCGGAGTCGGCCACGAATAGTAACCGACACGTCAAAACCAAACCAAACGTCAAGCGAGTATTTACATATTGAAATTTAGCATATACAATCCAAAGTGGCATACCAAAGTTATTCAAAAGTGGATACAAGTACAGTTTGCCAAATCAAAAGAGAAATCGATCCAAAAGTACATTTAGGGTTTCAGTCAATGAGCTATATGTGAGGACCCGTAATTTTCTTAATTTTTAGGGTTTTATTTTCTTTTAATTGCACGTTTTTCCATATTTTCTTTATTCGGAAAATTTTAAACATAATTCTTATGAGTAAAGTTAGTTTTTAAATGATTTTTCTAGTATCGGATAGTTTTTGAAAAATTAAGAGCATATATCGGACGTGGGACCCGCTAGTGCGAAAAGTTAGAAAAAATTCGGCCAGTTAGGTTAAGTTTTGGATACTGAGTTTAATTTACTAGGTGTTATGAGATATTTAGAGGTTGCCAAGTGGATTGTTGTAAGAGAGACAAAAAAGTTAGGCAAGCAATTAATGAAAGTGACATGTGTCACTTAGAGATTAATTCCTACATTTGACTTACTATTCATCCTTTTACCATTTACTAAATAAAACCAAAAATTGACCAAAAATCTTCCAAAATCTCCAAGCTTGTGGCCGGCCCTTCTCAAGCACAAAGGAAAGAAAACTCTCAATTTTCAAGCTCCAATCTTGCCCTATCTCACAAACTAACCGTTTAATCTTGAATTCCTTCCATAAAACCTCTTAGTTTAGTGCTTGTAAGGTGATTGGTGAAGTTGTTTGGAAGGCTAAGGTGTTGAATTGCTTCCTTTCTTGTCTTATAAGGTGAGTTGTGAAAAAACCACTCTCCTCCCTCTAATGATGCTCAAATCATGACTAGTGGTGGTATGAGATGCAATTTTATAGATTAAATCTTGATTTTTGGTTGAATTGATGAAATTTTCTAATTATTGGGGATTTTTCTGTTTTCATATGAATATGATTGTGTGGCTATGTATGATGATTGGAAATGGTATTTAAGGCATCTAGGAGGTGGAAAAAGTGGATAATTGCAAGCAATTTCTGTTTGGAAGAAAAATTGGAAAGTTAGGTTTTCAATGTTCTTCATTCTGCCTGGCACTATATCACATAGTTAGAGGCTGAATTGGCCTTAGGTTAAAACATGAAAGTTGTATGGAATGATATTTTAGAGATACCTGCAAAATTTCAGGTCAATCGGAGCAACATAGCTTGTGGAAAGACCGAAATACCCCTGCTGCCCTGGTTTTACCCGAACTTGAGAATTGCGTCTGTAATTGGTTATTTTGGTTAGGAATGCTTCAGAATTGGTTGTTGAGGTCTTCTGATGAAATGTATCCCTGTTTCTAAGCTTTAGGATGGCTTTGGAATTACTGGATTTGGACTTAGGTAGCTTGTTTTATGATGTTTACACCAGAATGCGTTTTGTGAATCTGTTTTTCCGGTTCTGACATAGTATCTTGCATTTTTGACCTTGTTACACTCGAAACTGGACAGAGTTGTCTTCTGGAACATTGTAGCCCTATCTCTTAGCTTCCAAACGGTAGGTCTTGCACCTTCATCTGATAATCGTAGTGCCTTTGGTGCCATTACCGTAAAATGAGGTCAAAAACTGTTTTTTTTCAGGGCTAAAGCTAATTCCATTTCCGGATTTTCCTGGTTTACTCTAGTGTTTATATCTTCTTGTGGAACCTTCTTTTGGTGGTATGTGGACTTGGTTATGATATGTAATCGAGTCTTATTGTGCTTGTTTGAATATTTTAGGGCTTGACGGTGATTAAAGACGCTCTTTGGGCAAAAGTTTATGAAATTTCACTTGCTTGTCTGGTGAGTGTTCCTCGTTTGTTATGTTACATGATTACATGGCTGGTATGAATGACTGATAACATGTTAAATGCTTTCAATGATTGTTAAAATAAGTTTTCTAGGCAAGTGTGTACTTTATCGCACTTGGCCTAAATGATTGTGAAATTTTCAATGATTGAACGATTGAAATGTTATTTGTGCATGAATGTAAGCCTTTTGGCTGAACTGGCCACTGCCCCTTGTTACCGGTCGTCTCGAGCCAGAAGCGGACTCGGTCAGGCGATTAGGGACCTGGGTGAACGTTTTGGTATACTCGAGTATTACCTTGAAGTCTGGTGGAGCCTGGACAACGGTCAGTGTAACGACCCCACCTCCCCCTAAGGCGTACCAGAGGGTTCGACGGGCCGCCTGCCCAGCTCTCGCCGGGACTCAGTCGTTCGCTACAGTCCTCAATTAAAAATTGAAATAAATCACAAGAATAAATAGGGCATTGATCCAAACTTAAAGCGGAACTTATATACATTGCCAACCCAAAAGAGAATATAAACATCAAATATACAAGGGTTCTCAATCCTTCATACGTTCAGCCCGTGCCAAGCACTAGGCGAGAACCACTACAAAAGAAACAAAAGAAACAAAACTAGATTGGCTAGTCTATCTCAAGCTCACGTCCTCGCTCGCCTTCCCCTGTAAGGAAAACAAAACTAAAGGAATGAGCTAAAAGCCCAGTGAGGTTCCGAACACATAATCAGATAATCAATCCAATACATTAAACATGGAGTATCAATAATTCAAGAAACATTTACAATGGAAAGCGATAGTAACACATTCATTAAAAGGATACGGCTCACAAGGAGCAATTCGTTATTTCGTTCATTCGTTCTCCTGACATTTCCCCTTATTCCTCCAATCATTTGAAAATGCATTTTTCGTTTATCAATAAACCCTCGTTCGTTCGTTCGTTCATTCATTCATTCATTCACCCCCGTCCTGGCCGTTGGCCAGTCTCCACCAACCTACAGGGTAATACTCGAGTATACCAAACGTTCACCCAAGTCCCTAATCGCCCGACCGAGTCCGCTTCTGGCTCGAGACGACCGGTAACAAGGGGCAATGGCCAGTTCAGCCCAAAAGACTTACATTCATGCGCAAGTGTAAGTCCCACAGACAACCAAGAGGGGGGGTGAATTGGTTTGATTAAAATCTTAACCAAGTTTATGCACTTTTTCTTTAATGAAAATTTACCTTCCTTTTTAGTAATGATCAACCAAGTAGATTAGAAGACAATAGCAATATTAATCAGAGAAGCAAGTATAGATAAGCAATGAAGATTTTATTAAACAGAAATATAAAATAGAGAAACAAACCTAGTGTCTACCAAGCTTTACCCAAACTTGAAGACCAAACACTAGGAAGAGCAACTTCTCTTTGATGAACGAAGATCAACTAGATGTACAATGGAGGGAGCTCTTCCTCCTTGCCCTAAGCCTCACTTAGTCAAGCTAGGAAGTTTTACAATCACTCAGAAAACCCTCAACAAAGCTACACTAAAGATCCTTTCAACCACAAAAGAAATGCTCAACAGAAATTCACACCACTTTAATACAAATCTGCTTTGGAGACTATTTTCTAGCTAAAATATCTCTTGAGAACTTGTAAACAAAGTGAGCAAAAGTCACTACTTCGTTCAGACCAGTTTGATTTTAAAGGGATCCAGAAATGGGCTTCATCAATGCTTCCAACGGATAGAAGGCAGCTGAAGAGTCAACTAGCCGTTGGGGCTGTCGGACGTCCGATGATCGAATCATCGTCCGAACCAATCGTCCGATGATGGCCAAGTTGAGGTTCGGACGTCCGATAAGTTCTTTGTCGTCCGACAGCACAGCGTCCGACCTTGGGCCGAGAGCTAGCAAGTTATCTTGGAATTTTTCGGACGTCCGATGCGGTTGATGTGCGTCCGAGGTGTGCGTCCGAACCTTCCGGACGTCCGATGGATCTCTATGAGCGTCCGACATAGTTTCCTTTTTGATGTTCTTACTTCTTTCGGACGTCCGACAGTTTCCTTTCGGCCGTCCGACCTGTTTGTCCTTCTCCTTTTGATTGTTTTGCATTTCATGACACATTCGAACCTGATTCTAAACACAAACACTCATATTTGAAGAAAGTTAGATAAACATTTCAAAGTACCAAGAATAACACACTTGACATTCTAACAAGACAGTATCTTTGATTGGAACAAAACAATGACTAAATTCATTCATATTATTTCAATCTTGTTTGCCACATCCAAAGCATCGTAGACTGAAGTCAATTAACCATATGCTTTCTTTGTTTCATCAGGCCTGATCAAAGTGTTCACTTTCTTGGTTTGTATAAACAAACTTTTGTGATCATCAAAACCAAGAATAACAATCTCCCCCTTTTTGATGATGACAAAACAAAAGTTTGAAATGAAATTGATGATTGTAATGAAAACTCCCCCTGTCTTAGTGAATCCTAAAATTTAAAAATTTTGAAAAACTCCCCCTCACTTGGCTGCCCATCCGAGTTAAACAATTAAGCATATCAGCCAATCCAAATTTAAACAATCAATCCAACATATCCTAACATCACTAATCATCAATCACCAATCATCACTCAATCCAATCATTATACCATTATCATTATACCATCTCCCCCTTTTTGTCATCACAAAAGGGCAACCAATCACATCAACATCAACATCCCTTTTTGTCATCCACACAGTCACAAATTTACACACGTTCACAAATCAACATCCACCATCCAACACATCCATCAAAACAGTACTTAAAATAGACAATCATATTCAATAGACAATCATACAATCCACAAATTCATTACATTCACACAAGCAGAATCAAAATATTTAGACATCCATCAAAACAGTACTTAAACATCCACCAGATCATACCAAAAGAAACTTAAAATATCCATTACAATACATATTCATTGTTTAATACCACAAACACATAAAAGAGACAAACAGAATGCAAATGTCCTAAATGATGAACTAAGTGGATCCAGGAGTCCTCCGAGAGAGCTGATATTGAGAGAGGTCTTCCTCATCAGTTTCTTCATCATCTTCAGCAGCTTCTTCAATTGGTGCCTTGCCTTTGTCTGATGTGGAAGGGCCATGAGGAGTCACAGGAGTTGATGGATTCGGATCTGGAACTGATGAACCTGGATCAGTAGTTCGAGGTTCTTTGTCATGTGAGACTTCCTCAACCACAGGTGGAGAAAAAAGAAGGTTCTTTTTATCAAGAAAGGCAGCTTGTTGCTCAGAAGACATAGTGAGCATTAGACCATGTTCTAGAAGAAGAACATGCTGTTTGAGTTCATGAAAAAGCTCAATTACCTCATTACTGGAAGAGGAAGATGCTTTAGTGGTAGACTTCCTAGGGTGAATGGGAGTGAGTGAAATGGGTGAAGAATCATGTACAGTCTTAGATCTTTGTTCACTAGATGATGCCCCCTTATATGCCCACAGATTATCTTTAAAAATAAGATTTTTCCTTTCAAAATATGCTCTGGTAAAAGCATAAGAAGATGCTTCTTTGGGACAAACACCTAGAATTGGAACTTTGTAAAATTCAAAAATCTTTTGAAGAAACTTCCCATAGGATAGTTTTCTTCGAGAGTCAGTAGCATAGCGAAGTAAAAACTTGCACATGACAAAGCCAAAATCAATCCGAATTTTTTCTCGAAAACAATAAAAAAGATACAGCTCCATTTTGTTTGCATCAGTTCTATGGCCATCAGTGGGCACAAGCAAGTTTGAAATGATAGAAAAGGCAATCAAATTCACAGGAGCCAGATCATTCAACTTAGCATCAGCAGGTGAAGAAAAACTTCTTTTGAAATAAGTTAACATTTTTGTCCCATCAAAATGATTTGCAGCAGTAGGAAGCTCTTCATAAGAAAAGAAATTAGCAACCTTATCTTTGCACAAACGTTCAATGGTAGTCTTTAAAATGGAATTCACAGTATCAGAATCAAAGATTAGGTCTACCCCATTTACCCTAGACATGATCTCAGTTTGGTCAGTTCCTTTCCTAAGGTTAGCAAAAAATTGATGCAGCATATCAGGATAGTAGACATTGGGCATGGAAATGAGATGCGACCATTTCTGGAAATCAAATAGACTTAGAATGGATTCTAAACCTATGGAACGAAATTCAGAGGGGTTTACAGTTCTTTGAGGGATGACACCCTTCTGAGATATCCAGGCGTATTTGTCTTTCGCAGCATCATCAAAGAATGGAGGGAGAGGGACTGATTTAGGAGGCGGTTGAGAAGAGGTCCCCTGTCCAGATTCTGGTTGAGAAGTGGGTTGTGGAGTAGGTCGTGACATTTGACCCTTGATAGCTCCCCTTTTGAAACGTTTGGATATCCGTTTGACAGTAGGAAGATCCTCATCCTCATCCCTGAGTGGATGCTTGCGTCCGGCAGTAACTTTTCCTCCCCTTAGATTCACCATTGTTCTAAATGTGTGGAATGGAGGATGCAAATGATGCACACAGCAGTAGGGAAGTGAATCGCACAGAAATTTTGGGACAAAAACACCTTGAACGATATTTGACAGAGCGGTTATGCAAGAGTAGGGTTGTGAGTAAAATTTGGGGATTTGTGAAATGTTACTCAGTTTTGTGAAATGATCAGGAGAAATGAAACGCAAACGATGGGGAAATGTTTTGGTTGAGTCAATTTGGGAATGGTAGCTACAGAATGGTACGAATTTGAGAGTGAGAGAAGAGAGGGTTTTCGTCCGAGAGGAGATAGAATAGGAAGAGACTGAAGCAAATAAGGAAGAAAGTTATTTTAAAAAATGAGCCGTTGCACTGTCGGACGGCCGACCGAAGTTGTGCGTCCGACAGCTGCGTCCGAACAGGCGCAATCTGGAAAATGACTGAAGAACATCATCGGACGTCCGTTCATCTTCTTTCGGACGTCCGAAGACCCAAAGAAAATTAAGATGATTTTTCGATTATTCCTAATTTTGATCTTAGATGAATGAACTGTTCTAATGGCAAAGCTTTCGTAAAAATATCAGCAAATTGATCTTTAGAACAAACATAATTTACACAAATTTCACCTTTTTGAACAAGATCACGAATAAAGTGATGCTTTATATCTATGTGCTTTGTCCTAGAATGATGAATAGGATTTTTGGTCAAATTGATAGCACTAGTATTATCACAGAATACAGGCATGCAGTCATACAACAATCCAAAATCATTCAAAGTGTGCTTCATCCACAGAAGTTGAGCACAACATGCACTAGCGGCAATATATTCCGCCTCGGTGGTAGAAGAGATTGCACATTGTTTCTTGCTAAACCAAGAGACTAAATAATTTCCAAGAAAATGACAAGTTCCACTCGTACTCTTTCTATCCACATGACACCCTCCAAAATCAGCATCCGAATAACCATATAGTGCAAACTCACTGGATTTAGCATACCAAAGACCATAGTCTAATGTACCTTTCAAATACCTAAAAATTCGTTTTACAGCATTCAAATGTGATTCTTTTGGACACGATTGAAATCTAGCACATAAGCAAACAGCAAACATGATATCCGGTCTACTTGCAGTTAAATAAAGTAAGCTTCCGATCATACCTCTATAATGCTTTTCATCCACATGATTACCTTCTTCATCTTTGTCAAGCTTTGTAGAAGTGCACATTGGAGTTCCAACTTGCTTTGAGTCCTCCATGCCAAACCTTTTCAGTAATTCCTTGGTATACTTTGCTTGATTTATAAAAATTCCCTCAAGAGCTTGATGTATTTGAAGTCCAAGGAAGAAATTTAATTCTCCCATCATACTCATTTCAAATTCATTTTGCATAGTGGTGGAAAATTCCTTACATAGATACTCATTAGTAGCACCAAAAATAATATCATCAACATATATTTGCACAATAAGAAGGTCATTCAACACATGCTTAGTAAACAGTGTGGTGTCCACAATACCTCTTTTGAAACCTTTTTCAATCAAGAACCCACTTAATCTTTCATACCAAGCTCTTGGAGCCTGCTTTAAACCATATAAAGCTTTGGATAGTTTAAACACATGACTTGGAAATTTTGTATTTTCAAAACCGGGGGGTTGATCCACATATACTTCTTGATCAATAAAACCATTTAAAAAAGCACTTTTAACATCCATTTGAAACAATTTGAAGCCTTTAAAGCATGCAAAAGCAAGAAGCATTCTAATAGATTCTAATCTTGCTACGGGAGCAAATGTTTCATCAAAATCAATTCCTTCTTCTTGAGCATATCCTTTAGCAACTAATCTGGCTTTATTTCTTATAACAACACCTTTATCATCCAACTTATTTCTAAAAATCCACTTTGTGCCAATGATAGGTTGATTCTGAGGTCTATCAACAAGTGTCCAAACTTCATTTCTCTCAAATTGATTAAGTTCCTCTTGCATTGCCAAAATCCAGTTTTCATCCTTTAAAGCATCATTGATATTTTTGGGTTCAAAAAGAGAAACTAAAGCAAAATTATCAATCAATTTTCTAGATGAGGAACGAGTATTTACCTTCTCAGATGGATCACCAATTATAAGCTCTTTTGGATGATTTTGGCTGAATTTCCAAGCCTTGGGAAGATCTTTGAGTGGATCATCATTTTTGTCTTCATCTTCCTCTTCTTGATCATTGTGAACTTCATTTTCCATTTCAGTTGCTGCTGGTTTAGAACTTCCTTCATTTCCAATTGATAGCTTTTCCATTCCTTCTCGAACACCTACATCATCATCCTCACACAAACTTTTGGAATTATCATCATTGGCTTCATCAAATGTTATATGTATAGCTTCTTCAATCACAAGTGTCCTTCTATTAAAAACTCTATATCCTCTTTTATTCTCACAATACCCTAAAAATATTCCTTCATCAGATTTTTTGTCAAACTTACCAAGATGTTCCTTTAGATTCAAAATAAAGCATTTACAACCAAATACTTTGAAATAACCAACCGTAGGTTTCTTATCAAAAATCAGCTCATACGGAGTTTTCTTTAAAATAGGTCTCAAGAGTATTCTATTCATCACATAACATGCAGTGTTTACCGCTTCAGCCCAAAGATATTTAGGCAACCTACATTCATTCAACATAGTTCTAGCAGCCTCTTGGAGAGACCTATTTTTCCTTTCTACAACACCATTTTGCTGTGGAGTCCTTGCAATAGAAAACTCATGTGTTATACCATTATGATCACAAAATTCTGGAAAACCACAATACTTGAATTCAGTCCCATTATCACTTCTAATCCTAACAACTTTTAACCCAAGCAGATTTTGTACTTTAGCAAACAATGAAGTAAAATTCTTGAAGGCGTCATCTTTATGAGCAAGAAATATCACCCAAGTGTATCTAGAATAATCATCCACAATCACAAAACAGTATTTCTTACCACCCAAGCTAGAGATTTGAGTAGGGCCAAATAAGTCAAGATGCAAGAGTTCTAAAGGTTTGGAAGTAGATACACACTTCTTTGGTTTAAAAGAGACTTTTGTTTGCTTTCCAAATTGACATGCATCACATATTTTATCCTTTTCAAAACTGATTTTTGGCAAGCCTCTAACTAGCTCCTTTTTCGAAATTTCCTTTAGTAAATCCATGTTAAAATGACAAAGTCTTCTATGCCACAACCAAGGATCTTCATTTGAAACTTTAAGACATTTTAAGCTAGAAGAATCAATTTTATCTAGAACCACAATATATATATCGTTGAACCTCTTCCCTTTGAACACAATATTATATTTGGAATCAAGTACAATGCATTCATGCTTTTTAAACAACACATACAAGTCTTTATCACACAATTGACTAACACTAAGCAAATTATATCCTAAGTTATCAACTAAGAGCACATTATGAACAAAGGTTTCACCATCCTTACCAACATCACCTATTCCAATTGTCTTAGCTTTCACATCATCACCAAATGTCACCTTTCCACTTGATTTTGATTTCAGCTTTATAAACAAAGAAGGATCACCGGTCATATGCCTTGAGCAGCCGCTATCAATGAACCATTTGGACTTGTTTGATCCTTTTTCCTCATTATTTTCAATAGCCATGAAGGCCATTTGAGCTGATTCTTCTTCTTCTTCAAGTTCCCCTTCGGAGTTGCATTCATTCCAAGTAATCTGAAAGTTGTTGAATCTTGGCTTCCTATCAGCTTTTCCATCTTTCATCTTCTTCATGGGGCATTCGTTTGCATAGTGTCCAGGTTGTCCACATTCGAAGCATTTGTCCAGCTGTTTCTTGTTGAAATCTTGTTTTCCTTTGTACTTTGCAATAGATGGCTGATTCTGGAATTGATTGCTAGGACCTCCCCTTCTAAACTTTCTTTTATTCAAGATTCTCTTGAAACCTCTGGTTATGAGAGCAAGATCATTATCATCACCCTCTGAGTCTTCATCATCCAGGTGAGCTGTCTCATCTTCACCTTGAGTAGTCTTTAGAGCAATGTTTCTCTTTGCTCTAGCATCCTCTTCCTCCTGCACTTTAGATTTCAGTTTCAACTCATAAGAGGTTAGTGAGTTTATGATAGATTCAATAGGCACAGAACTTAAATCCTTAGCCTCCTCTATTGCAGTCACTTTATTTTCCCATTCTTTGCCCAATGCATTGAGAATTTTCCTGTTCTTCTCTCCCAAAGTGTACTCTTTGCCCAATGCTTCAAGATCTTTGATCAAGTCAGTGAACCTGCAATACATTTTGTCAATATTCTCAAGAGGTTCAATTTTAAATGATTCATATTTTGTAACCAAGATAGCCTTTTTCTGTTCTTTCACGTTGTCACCACCCTCATGGATTTCCCTTAGCTTATCCCACATTTCTTTGGCCGATTTGCAGCCTTTTACTCTAATTGATTCATTTGAATCTAGGGCACTATAAAGAACATTCATGGCCTTGGCATTCAATGTGAGGTTAGTCCTATCTTGAGCATTCATTTCAGCTCTCGTTTTTGGCCGAAGCAACCCTGTATCTGCATCAAGAAAGTTAGCTTCATGCGGTCCTTCACTCACAATAAACCATAGTTCAATATCAATAGATTGCAAAAAAATAATCATCCGTTCTTTCCAGCTAACATAGTTAGAGCCACTGAACATGGGAGGCCTAGTAACAGATTGCCCCTCAACAAACATAGCATGACTGGTTGTCATCTTTACTCCAAGCCGTTAGAGCTTAATCTCAAGGAGACCAAGCTCTGATACCAATTGTAAGTCACACAGACAACCAAGAGGGGGGTGAATTGGTTTGATTAAAATCTTAACCAAGTTTATGCACTTTTTCTTTAATGAAAATTTACCTTCCTTTTTAGTAATGATCAACCAAGTAGATTAGAAGACAATAGCAATATTAATCAGAGAAGCAAGTATAGATAAGCAATGAAGATTTTATTAAACAGAAATATAAAATAGAGAAACAAACCAAGTGTCTACCAAGCTTTACCCAAACTTGAAGACCAAACACTAGGAAGAGCAACTTCTCTTTGATGAACGAAGATCAACTAGATGTACAATGGAGGGAGCTCTTCCTCCTTGCCCTAAGCCTCACTTAGTCAAGTTAGGAAGTTTTACAATCACTCAGAAAACCCTCAACAAAGCTACACTAAAGATCCTTTCAACCACAAAAGAAATGCTCAACAGAAATTCACACCACTTTAATACAAATCTGCTTTGGAGACTATTTTCTAGCTAAAATATCTCTTGAGAACTTGTAAACAAAGTGAGCAAAAGTCACTACTTCGTTCAGACCAGTTTGATTTTAAAGGGATCCAGAAATGGGCTTCATCAATGCTTCCAACGGATAGAAGGCAGCTGAAGAGTCAACTAGCCGTTGGGGCTGTCGGACGTCCGACGATCGAATCATCGTCCGAACCAATCGTCCGATGATGGCCAAGTTGAGGTTCGGACGTCCGATAAGTTCTTTGTCGTCCGACAGCACAGCGTCCGACCTTGGGCCGAGAGCTAGCAAGTTATCTTGAAATTTTTCGGACGTCCGATGCGGTTGATGTGCGTCCGAGGTGTGCGTCCGAACCTTCCGGACGTCCGATGGATCTCTATGAGCGTCCGACATAGTTTCCTTTTTGATGTTCTTACTTCTTTCGGACGTCCGACAGTTTCCTTTCGGCCGTCCGACCTGTTTGTCCTTCTCCTTTTGATTGTTTTGCATTTCATGACACATTCGAACCTGATTCTAAACACAAACACTCATATTTGAAGAAAGTTAGATAAACATTTCAAAGTACCAAGAATAACACACTTGACATTCTAACAAGACAGTATCTTTGATTGGAACAAAACAATGACTAAATTCATTCATATTATTTCAATCTTGTTTGCCACATCCAAAGTATCGTAGACTGAAGTCAATTAACCATATGCTTTCTTTGTTTCATCAGGCCTGATCAAAGTGTTCACTTTCTTGGTCTGTATAAACAAACTTTTGTGATCATCAAAACCAAGAATAACAACAAGTAACATTTCAATCATTAAATCCTTGAAAATTGCACAGTTATTTAGGTCGAGTGCGATAAAGTACACACTCGCCTAGAAAGCTCGTTTTGGAAATCATTAAAAGCACTTAACACATTAGCAAATGATAACAACAAGCCATAGAATCAAATAAGGAACATTCACCTAGAAATGCAAAATATCGTGCAAAATATCCTTCCGGATATTACCCTTAATCACTAATAAAACCTAAGGTTGAACAAGAGAACATTATTATAGTTTATCGAGCAAAACATTTAAGGGAAACAAAAAAACCCGACTAATTAAGAGTAAAACGTGTAAAGATGACTTTCAAGTAAGAAGAGGGTTGTTTGAACCCAAGGATGAAAAATCATGTTTTAAAATGGAAAACCGGTCATGGTATTGGCCTAACAAAAGTATACAAGTTCAAATAGAAACCTAGCCCTCGGGCGAAAATTTGGGCAACACGCCCTTTGTGTTTACCTAATTTTCCAGCCATTTTGGCTTCATTATTTTTCCTCAACCATAACCCAACATCACACATAAGCAATTCAAGTCAAGAGCTGTTCCATAGGCTCACAATATCATAAGAATAAGAAATACAGTAATAACAAGTGCAGAAATTCAATTTAGCAAAAGACAGATTTGACGTATGAAAGCGGAAATAACTTATCCGAGGCTACGCTTACCGGATTAAGATGCAGCCTATGCCGTTTCGAAGCTAAGACTCAGGGCTACAATGTTCATGAAGGTCACTTAGTCCAGTTTCTAATGTAACTTGGTCAAATTCTCGAATTACTAAACCAGAAACCAATTCGTCGGCTGTTTAAACGCATAACACTGTAATGGACATAACTCAGAGTACACAAGTCCGAATCAGGTGTTCTTAGAGGAATTTCAAAGCTAATTCAGAATTCTACAACTTTCATGTTTTGGCAAAACACTAAATCAGAATGGATCCTAGTCAAAAAATGGGATAAACTGGACTTAACTGATCACACGGACTGCTTAGGAAATACTTAAAACAGTAAGGGTATTTTGGACTTTTCACGTCCTACGTTGCTCCGATTGAGGTGAAAATTTGTAGGTACCTATAAAATACCATTCTATACAACTCTTCTTCTTTGACCTAAGGCCAAATCGACCTCTAACATACAGATATAAATTCGGACAGAAAGTTGGGGAAATTTTCCAGATTCTGGAATTTTGAGTTTCTAGTGCAACTTTCCTTAATTTCTTGGTCTAATCCCTACCACAACACCTTATAACACTTCAATTGCAATATATAAGCATCATACAACAAATGGGGCAGAATTTCCCCAAACCCTAGTTCATGAAATAAAAAGGGGAAAACTACTAAAACATGATAATCATCCATGATTCCACCACAAAACCAAGTTGCTAAGCTTAATTTCACAAGATTGAAAGTAAAACTTGGAGAGATAAGCTCTCTTACCTTGACTAGAGGTCACTAAGAGTAGCCCAAGCTTTCTCCTTCAAAAACTCACAACAACTCACTAACTAGTCACTCAAGAACAAGTTTAATCGGTTTATTTTGTTTGATTTCTTCCTAAGTTGTTGGATTGAAGATGAAATGAAATGTTTTCCTTTGGTGTTTTCCCTCTTCTCTCTCTCAGCCAGCAGCAGCAGAAATAAGGGGTAAAATGCTGAATTTTGGTGCTTAAATGGATGATAATTGTCTTGGGTCAAGAAGCCTTAAGGTGGCGACAAGTGTCGCCACCACCACCTTTCTTTCTTTTCTCTTTCTCTTGTTATTTCCTAGCCTCACATTCGGTCAAGCTTGTTGCCAAGAGAGAAGATATTTTGCTCAAATTCAATAAATTTGTTTGGTAAGGAAAAAAATGGTGGTCAAGCAGTGCGTTCAATCGGTAGTGCGCGGGACCCGCCGGTTCGCGCCGTTTTTCTTAAAAACTCACGTACTAGGGTTTTTACTTCCCATTCACTAACCTTATATCATTGCCACTAGTCACATATTATTTCTCACTTAAAAGTCACTTTTAATCCCCAAATTAATTCTTACTTTGTACCGAAAATTCATCCGGCGGAAAATCGCGAAAACCCTAATTTCGCTCCAAACTTGAAACCGAAGCGTAAAACCCTATTTTCTAGGTTTATCTACACTTAATGTGAAATATTTGGGTAGTGGCCTTTGATAAATACTAATTTTCAAATAAAAGGTATTTTTGAGAAAAAATACAAGGAATTTGCGAGTCCTCACAGTCAGGGAAGGGGGTGAATGAATGAATGAACGAATGAATGAATGAGGGTTTTACTTATATAAAATGCATTTTCAAATGATTGAAGGTATAAGGAAACGAAAGGAGAATGAATGAACGAACGAATGAACGAATGGCTCCCTGTGAGCACGTATCCATTTAATGAATGTGTTTATCGCTTTATCTTATCCTTGTATCTTGAATTATTGGTTACGTGTAATGAATGCAATGAACTTCTTGTTTGCCTATGTGTTCGGAACCTCACTGAGCTTTCCAGCTCATCCCTTTGGTTTTGTTTTCCTTAACAGAGGAAGGCGTGCAAGGACGAGAGCCTGTATAGACTAGCTGGGTCTAACTCTTGGTTTTCTTTTGTTATGGTTCTCGCCCTAGCTTTTGGCAAGGGTCGGATGGATGATGACTCGAGAACTTTTGTACCTTTGATTTTGTAATTCCTTTGAGATAGGAATGTATATAAGTTCCGCTTTAAGTTTTGGATTCGTGTACTATGTATTTCTGTGGTTGAATTCTGGTTTTGATTAAGGACTGTAATGAATTGGATCCTGGTTTGCTTGAGGTTTTATTTCTGATTTGTTTGAGTGAACGACTGAATCCCGGCGAGAGCTGGGCAGGCGGTCCGCCGAACCCTTTGGTTCGCCTTAGGGGGAGGTGGGGCTGTCACAGTTGGTATCAGAGCCTGCTTCGCGTGGTCTCTGCGCGAAGTGAGCTTGGACTGAGTGGTGAATAGGTATGAAGGATTAAGTGCTCGTTCAAGCATAAGCTATGAGTTGTGAACGTTATAGGCCTTAAATTTTTCTGTGGAATCTGAGGACCATAGATAGGTACGTCTGGGAGGAATTCCAATTATAGATGGTTTACTCTTGGGACTGGCCAAATCGAGAGGTGAATTATCTTATTTCGGATTCTCGTACCCGAGTACTTCAGAGTTGAGGTAGTGCTAAGTATTTGAGACTTGTATTGTGGGAATATGAACAAGCTTTGTTCGACTGGAGTGAGTACGAGAGGTTAAGGGATATCTGGTTTGAATAGTAAGTGACGTGAGGGACTGGACGGGGTTACCTTAGCTGAGACTAGGACGACACATCACCTCCTCATTTGATTCGCCCGTATCTTTTTAGTACATGACGTCCATTGATGTAAATGTGTATATGAATAGTTGCCTGACTTGATCCGTACTTGTGTAATTGATCCTCTATTCTCTTGATATGTGGAGTGTTATGTGCACATATGTTTATTTGTATACTTGGTATCTCGATTTTTGTTACTCTAGTTATTTTATCGCCTTTATTCATTAAATTACCTTTGGAAAAGAAAAGAGAGAAGGAAAAAAAAACATATGGATGGGAGGCATAGTCAGGGACGTGGTCGAGGCCGTGGAACTAAACGGACCCCAGAACCAAGAGCGGAAAGGGAAACGTCAGTCGAGCAAGAACAAGGACCGAGAGTTGCAACCGGAGACCAAATGGCGACGGCAATGCAACAAATGACGGATATCTTAGCAAGATTAGTGGATCAACAAGGCCAAATACCCGTAAACCAAACCCGGAACCCTGAGACGGGCGAGGATAAGACTCTTGAGAGGTTCCAGAAGTTTGCACCTCCAAAATTCACTGGAGGGCCTGATCCGGACATAGCTGAACAATGGATAGAAACCATGGTTAATATCTTCACAGCCCTAAACTACACTGAGCAAAGGCAAGTGAACTTTGCAGTGTTTCAATTTGAGGGACCGGCTCGATCATGGTGGAACCTAATTAGAGCAAAGTGGGAAAGAGAACAGACTATCTGGACATGGGCGAACTTCCTAAGAGAATTTCACGAGAAGTACCTCCCACCTTTAGTTCAAGAAAGCAGGGAGGAGGAGTTTATTGGGCTACGCCAGGGAACATTAAGTGTGGCTGAATATGAGACAAAATTTACCAGGTTATCCAAGTTTGCTTCTGAACTAGTAGCCACTGAACGGTGAAGAGTAAGACGGTTTATACAGGGACTAAATTTGGACATCCAGGAGGCATTGGCAGCAGCGCAAGTGAATACATTTACGGAGGCCCTTGAGAAGGCCCAACGAATTGAGAACGCAAAGGCACAAGTAAAAGCCTCCCAAGCTCGGAAAAAAGGTGCAGCTGGTAGTATGAGTAAGGCACTTAGTGAAACAATAGCACCTCCGAAAGTGCAGAAAGTGACTCCTTTATTCCGGCCACCATGGACATTAGGGGCGGTAGGTGAAAGGTCTACTAAAGGAAGCCAAATCGGACCTGAGGAGATTTCGCAAGATAGCCAAAAGATGACTTCCCACTTGACTTGTGGCTATTGTGGAAAGGCCAACCACACCGAGGATGCTTGTTAGCGGAAAGGGTGGAAGTGTTTAATCTGCGGAAGTGGTGAGCATCAAATTAGCAACTGTCCGAGGAGACAGTCACGTGAAAGTAGTACTCCGGAACGGGATAGAGCCAAACCAAAACAAGCAAATGAAAAGAGAAACCGAACAAGTGTACCGGCAAAGGTGTATGCGTTGGATAACCAACCAGTTCCGGGCTCGTCTGAGGCAAATGAAGGTAAAAATTTCGAGGACGAAATTTCTTTAAGGGGGAGAGAGTGTGAGGACCCGTAAATTTTTTAATTTTTAGGGTTTTATTTTCTTTTAATTGCACGTTTTTCCATATTTTCTTTATTCGGAAAATTTTAAACATAATTCTTATGAGTAAAGTTAGTTTTTAAATGATTTTTCTGGTATCGGATAGTTTTTGAAAAATTAAAAGCATATATCGGACGTGGGACCCGCTAGTGCGAATAGTTCGGAAAAATTCGGCCAGTTAGGTAAAGTTTTGGATACTGAGTTTAATTTATCAAGTGTTATGAGATATTTAGAGGTTGCCAAGTGGATTGTTGTAAGAGAGACAAAAAAGTTAGGCAAGCAATTAATGAAAGTGACATGTATCACTTAGAGATTAATTCCTACATTTGACTTACTATTCATCCTTTTACCATTTACTAAATAAAACCAAAAATTGACCAAAAATCTTCCAAAATCTCCAAGCTTGTGGCCGTCCCTTCTCAAGCACAAAGGAAAGAAAACTCTCTCAATTTTCAAGCTCCAATCTTGCCCAATCTCACAAACTAACCGTTTAATCTTGAATTCCTTCCATAAAACCTCTTAGTTTAGTGCTTGTAAGGTGATTGGTGAAGTTGTTTGGAAGGCTAAGGTGTTGAATTGCTTCCTTTCTTGTCTTATAAGGTGAGTTGTGAAAAAACCACTCTCCTCCCTCTAATGATGCTTAAATCATGACTAGTGGTGGTATGAGATGCAATTTTATAGATTAAATCTTGATTTTTGGTTGAATTGATGAAGTTTTCTAATTATTGGAGATTTTTCTGTTTTCATATGAATATGATTGTGTGGCTATGTATGATGATTGGAAATGGTATTTAAGGCATCTAGGAGGTGGAAAAAGTGGATAATTGCAAGCAATTTCTGTTTGGAAGAAAAATTGGAAAGTTAGGTTTTCAATGTTCTTCATTCTGCCCCGCACTGTATCACATAGTTAGAGGCTGAATTGGCCTTAGGTTAAAACATGAAAGTTGTAGGGAATGATATTTTAGAGATACCTGCAAACTTTCAGGTCAATCGGAGCATCGTAGCTTGTGCAAATACCGAAATACCCCTGCTGCCCTAGTTTTACCCGAACTTGAGAATTGCGTCTGTAATTGGTTATTTTGGTTAGGAATGCTTCAGAATTGATTGTTGAGGTCTTCTGATGAAATGTAGCCCTGTTTCTAAGCTTTCGGATGGCTTTGGAATTACTAGATTTGGACTTAGGTAGCTTGTTTTATGATGTTTACACCCGAATGCGTTTTGTGAATCTGTTTTTCCGGTTCTGATGTAGTATCTTGCATTTTTGACCTTGTTACACTCGAAACCGGATAGAGTTGCCTTCTGTAACATTGTAACCCTATCTCTTAGCTTCAAAACGGTGGGTCTTGCACCTTCATCTGATAATCGTAGTGCCTTTGGTGCTATTACCGCAAAATGAGGTCAAAAACTATTTTTTTTCAGGGCTAAAGCTAAGTCCATTTCCGGATTTTCCTGGTTTACTCTAGTGTTTATATCTTCTTGTGGAGCCTTCTTTTGGTGGTATGTGGACTTGGTTATGATATGTAATCGAGTCTTATTGTGCTTGTTTGAATATTTTAGGGCTTGACGGTGATTAAAGACGCTCTTTGGGCAAAAGTTTATGAAATTTCACTTGCTTGTCTGGTGAGTGTTCCTTGTTTGTTATGTTACATGATTACCTGGCTGGTATGAATGACTGATAACATGTTAAATGCTTTCAATGATTGTTAAAATGAGTTTTCTAGGCAAGTGTGTACTTTATCGCACTTGGCCTAAATGATTGTGAAGTTTTCAATGATTGAACGATTGAAATGTTATTTGTGCATGAATGTAAGCCTTTTGGCTGAACTGGCCACTGCCCCTTGTTATCGGTCGTCTCGAGCCAGAACCGGACTCGGTCGGGCGATTAGGGACCTGGGTGAACGTTTTGGTATACTCGAGTATTACCTTGAAGTCTGGTGGAGCCTGGCCAACGGTCAGGGAAGGGGGTGAATGAATGAATGAACGAATGAATGAATGAGGGTTTTACTTATATAAAATGTATTTTCAAATGATTGAAGGTATAAGGAAACGAAAGGAGAATGAATGAACGAACGAATGAACGAATGGCTCCCTGTGAGCACGTATCCATTTAATGAATGTGTTTATCGCTTTATCTTATCCTTGTATCTTGAATTATTGGTTACGTGTAATGAATGTAATGAACTTCTTGTTTGCCTATGTGTTCGGAACCTCACTGAGCTTTCCAGCTCATCCCTTTGGTTTTATTTTCCTTAACAGGGGAAGGCGTGCAAGGACGAGAGCCTGTATAGACTAGCTGGGTCTAACTCTTGGTTTTCTTTTGTTATGGTTCTCGCCCTAGCTTTTGGCAAGGGTCGGATGTATGATGACTCGAGAACTTTTGTACCTTTGATTTTGTAATTCCTTTGAGATAGGAATGTATATAAGTTCCGCTTTAAGTTTTGGATTCGTGTACTATGTATTTCTGTGGTTGAATTCTGGTTTTGATTGAGGACTGTAATGAATTGGATCCTGGTTTACTCTTTCTTGAGGTTTTATTTCTGATTTGTTTGAGTGAACGACTGAATCCCGGCGAGAGCTGGGCAGGCGGTCCGCCGAACCCTTTGGTTCGCCTTAGGGGGAGGTGGGGCTGTCACACTATACAAAAGATATGTCCAACTAGCTCAATTCGGCAACCAACTATCAATTGCTGTCCAAAAGTATTTATTTTCCTGTAAGGAAAACAAAAGGGAGTAGGGTGAGCTAATTGCCTAGTGAGATAATACTACTCAAGCAACCAAGTTCATAGATGCATCAAGCTTTTCAGTCCAATTCATCAAAAGTAAATAAAGACACACATCAATAATGATGATAAAAGGATACGGGCGGCTCTCAAGAGCCCTTTTCCTCGTTTGCATTCTTGATCGGATCTCATTGACTCTCCGTCAATGTTTAAAAGTAACCAACCGTAGACTTCACTTTACTTCCATTCCTTCCACCTAACATTCCCCTACCGGGCCAGCACTCCAAACACTTGCACTGTGGTATTACTCGAGTATACCGGAATCGAGAGTCTCTCATACTATAAGATTCCATAACAGTCCCCAAGGTTCATTAATTGGCACGACCAAGCCCTTGCCGGCTCGATTCAATCAACTACCAATGGGGTTGAGCTCAATGGTAACAATCATGGTCGTTGGATACTCGTCCAAACGACATCAAGTCAAGTACTTTCATTTCATGTAACATTCCAATAACATGATAAGCAATAAGTGAGAGTGATAAAGTACGCTCTCACTTCAATCATTTAACATTCAACGCATCAAGTTCAAGTATCAAAGCCATATAGTAACACACAAGTGAGTAGTACACTCACCAAGCTTGCAAATGGTGTTTCATGCACTTCCGTCAAAAGAACGTCGTGAACCACCGTCACGCCCTAAAACATGCAAAAAAGTACAATGAGACTCGATAACGAGTTATAAACCAATGCCAAATATGACCCCAATAGGGTTCCATAAGCATATACAAGCATTAGAGGAAACCAGAAAAATCCGGAAATGGAATTAGCTTTAGCCCTGAAAAAAATAGTTTTTGACCTCATTTTGCGGTAATGGCACCAAAGGCACTACGATTATCGGATGAAGGTACAAGACCCACCGTTTCGAAGCTAAGAGATAGGGCTACAATGTTCCAGAAGGCAACTCTGTCCAGTTTCGAGTGTAACAAGGTAAAAAATGCAAGATACTACACCAGAACCGGAAAAATAGATTCACAAAACGCATTCTGGTGTAAATATCATAAAACAAGCTACCTAAGTCCAAATCTAGTAATTCCAAAGCCATCCGAAAGCTTAGAAACAGGGCTACATTTCATCAGAAGACCTCAACAACCAATTCTGAAGCATTCCTAACCAAAATAACCAATTACAGACGCAATTCTCAAATTCGGGTAAAACCAGGACAGCAAGGGTAATTTCGACTTTTCTCAAGCTACACTACTCCGATTGACCTGAAATTTTGTACGAATCTCTAAAATATCATTTCCTACAACTTTCATGTTTTAACCCAAGGCCAATTCTGTGAGAACCCGTACTTTTCCCATTTTCTAGGGTTTTATTTATTTAATGGGTTGTTTCTGCATTTTTTTTAGTAGGAAAATTTTCTAGATATTTTTAATGAGCAGATATAGTTTTTAGATGATTTTTCTAGTATTGAATAGTTTTTGAAAAATTAAGGATATATAACGGACGTGGGACCCGCTAGTGCGAAAAGTTCGGAAAAATTCGGCCAAGGAGGTTAAGTTCCGGATACTGAGTGAAATTTATCGGGTGTCAAGAGATAAGTAGAGGTTGAGATGTGATTGATGTGAGAGGGACTTAAAGGATAGAGATACTTTAAATGAAGTGACAAGTGTCACCTTAAGAGTGGTTGTAACTTATGACAACTATTCACCTTTTTGACTTATTTGACCAATTGATTAAATATCTCAAAAATTACCACAAAAATCACCATTTCTTACCTCCATTGTGGCCGGCCACCTTGAGCAAGGAAGAAAGAAAAACTCTTCAAAGTTTGGCATCCATCTAGTGCAAATCATCCAAAGCAATCACTTAGACTTGTTTTTACTCCATAAAATCTCTTCTTTAGGTGTTAGTAAGTGGTTTGGTGAAGTGTTTTGGGAAGCTAAGAGGACAAGCAACTCTTCCTCTCTTGTTTACTAGGTGAGTGATGATTGAACTTTCTCCTTCACTTAATGAAGCTTAATTAGTGCCTAGTGGTAGTTAAAGTGATGAATTTTGTGGTTTATTTCTTGGTTTGAGATGAATTGGTGAAGTTTTCAATTTATTGATGAATTTTCTGGTTTAATATGAATGTGATATTGTGGCTATCCTTGATGATGGGAACTGATGTTTAATGACTCTAGTAGGTGTATATGATAGATAATTATAACCAATTTCTGGTTTGGAAGGAATTTGAGAAAGTTAGGGTTTTATATCCCCAATTCTGTCCGGTTTTGTATCTCATGGTTAGAGGCCGAATTGGCCTTGGCTTAAAACATGAAAGTTGTAGGTATTGATGTTTTAAAGGTGCCTACAAAATTTCTATTCAATTGGAGTAGTGTAGAATGAGATAAGTCAAAATTACTATTGCTGTTCTGGATTCATCCGAATGTAAGAATTGCGTCTGAAATTGGTTGTTTTCGCTGGAATTGCTTTGGATTTGGTTGTTGAGGTCTTCTGCTGAAATGTAGCTTGATGTCCTGGCTACCATATGCCTTTGGAATTTCTAAATTTGGACCTGTATAGACTGAGTTGTACTGATTACAGCAGAATGTAGTTTGTGAACCTATTATTGTGGTTCTGGTTTAGTATCTCGCATATTTGACCTGGTTGTGCTAGGAATTGGACTGAGTGATCTTCTACATTATTGTAGCCCTGTTCATTAGCTTTCCGTTGGTTTTGGAATTTCTGGATTTGGACTTGTAGAGCCTGAGTTATGATGTTTCCGCTAGAATGCGTTTTGGTGAATCTGTTTTACGTTTTTGGATGTAGTATATTGCATTTTTGACCTGTTTGCACTCAAAACTGGGTTGAGTGACCTTCTGTGATGTTGTAGCCCTGTCTTTGAGCTTCGAGATGGTGGGTCTTGCACGCTCATCCGATAATCGTAGTGAAATTGGTACCATTACCGCAAAATGAGGACAAAAACTGTTTTTTCAGGGCCAAAGCTAGTTACATTTCTGAAATTTCTGGTTTCCTTTAATGCTTGTATATGCTTATGAAACCCTATTGGGGTTGTGATTGGCATTGCTTTATGACTCGTTATCGAGTCTCATTGTACTTGTTTGCGTGTTCTAGGGCGTGACGGTGGTTCACGACGTACTTTTGACGACGGTGCATGAAACATCACCTACTTGATTGGTGAGTGTACTACTCACATGAATGTTTACAATGTGGCTTTGATATATGTGATTGTGATATCGTGAAGGCTTACTTGGCCATTGGAATTGGTTAAGGTGAGGGTGTACTTGACCGCCCTCACCCCTTTTGATACTGTTAATGACTGTTTACCGTTTCACTGTGATACTGAACTTGATATATGAGTCATTGAATTCCATTTCATGGAAACCTGATTTGGTGTCGTTTGGACGAATATCCAACGGCCTTACTGTGTTACTGAGCTCAACCCCGTTGGTAGTCAAATGAATCGAGCCGGCAAGGGCTTGGTCATGAAAATTGACATGCCACGGGAACTGTACTGGGGAATCTTGTAGTAATGAGACTCTTGATTCCGGTAAACTCGAGTATTACCAAAAGCTACTGATTGGAGTGCGGGCCCGGTTGGGGTATGTTGGGTGGAAGGAATGGAAGTGAAGTGAGGTCTACGGTTGGTACTCTTAAACATTGACGGAGGGTAATGAGGTTGGATCAAGAATGTAAGCGTGGAAAGGGGCTCTTGAGAGCCGTCCGTATCCTTTTACCGATTTGTTTTATTCCTTAATTGCGTACTTGAAATGAAAGGTTATGCTATATGCTCTTCGTTGCTTATGTGGTAGTAACTCATTGAGCTTTAGCTCACTCCGTTCCATTTGTTTTCCTTACAGGAAAATGACTATTTTGGGAAAGGTTGTGCTAGTTGGTTGTCAAGTTGAGCTCATGTAAATGTATATTTTGAATAGCTCCTTGAGGGTGAAAACCCTAAGTGTTTTGTTTCAACCAATGGTTTGATTTGTAATTGGCTAATTGCATATGTATGAACTTGTTGGATATTTTGGTATGCCACTTTGGCTTGTAAATGTTAAATTTCGATGTATATATGTTGGATTGATGTTTGGTTGAACTCCGGATTCTGACGTGGCCGGTACTGTTTATCATCGGCTTCGATTTTTCGTTTTTTTTTTATTTTGTGAGTTTGACTTGTTTGCGCGCATTGGTGTGTTCCGGAACGTAGTAGATCGACGTAAACTGATCCGTTAGTCCTGGCGAGAGTTGGGCAGGCAGTCCGCTAACCCCTTTGGTCCGCCTTAGGGGAAGGTTGTGAGGACCCGCAAATTTCTTATACTTTTCTCAAAAAAAAAAGTCTTTTATTTGGAAATTACTATTTATTAAAGCCCTACTACCCAATTGTTCAACAATAAGTGCAGATGAACCTAGAAAGTAGGGATTCACTCTTCGTTTCCAAGATTGGGGCAAATTAGGGTTTTCGCGATTTTTCGCCGAATGAATTTTCGGTATGGAGCAAGGATCAAATTTGGTGATTAAAAAGTGACTTTTAAGTGAGAAATGATATGTGATTAGGAAAAATGAGATAAGGTTGGTGAATAGGAAGTAAAAAACCCTAGTACATGTGTTTTTAAGAAAAACGGCGCGAACCGGCGGGTCCCGCGCACTACCGATTGAACGCACCACTTGACCACCACTTTCATACCATACAAGCTCATTGATACTTGAGCAAAATATCTTCTTAATTGTCAGCTGCCTTTGACCGAAAATTAAGGCTAAAATAACAAGGAAAAGGAAAGAGAAAAATGAAAGGTGGTGGTGGCGACACCTAGAGTTTCTTGGCCAAGAGAGCAACTAACCTTCTTATTTCCAATTTTGCACTTTCCTCTTCATTTTTTTTTCTGCTGCTGGCCGACCAAAAGAGAGAGAGAAAGGGAGAGCAAAAGAAAACTTCCTTCTTCTTGAATATTAGCCAAACCAAGTGAGAAAATCGATTTCCAAACCGATTAAAGTGTTAATTGTGAGTTGGGAAGCTAGAGGAACTAGAAATTTTCAAAGGAGGTGGATTATCACTCATCCAAGCTTGTCTTTGAGGTATTAAATCTGATCATGGTCCTTGATCTTTTAAATCTTGCGTTAAGATGTTATTTAGCTTAAGTTTTGGCTTGATTTCAAGATGTGCAAGTGGTTGTGATGATTATTGGATGAAATAAACAAGTTAGGGTTTGATTAATTTCTGTCTACACTTGTTGTATAGTTGCATATGTTGTATATATGATTATATAAGGGGCTTTGGTAGTGTTGGAAGTAAGAAATCAAGGAAGGTTGGATTGGAAACTGAAAATTCCAGATTTCTGGAAAATTTCCCCTCTTTTCTGTCCGGTTTTTTTGCCTCATGTTAGAGGCTGAATTGGCTTTAGGTTAAAACATGAAAGTTGTAGAGAATGATATTTTATAGTTTCCTACAAAATTTCAGCTCAATTGGAGAATCGTAGCTTGTGGAAAGATGAAAATACCCTCGCTGATCTAGGTCACTTTCCAGAGTTCCGCGTGGACAGTTTAGTCCTTTTGGTTGAGTTTATTCACTATAATCCGTTTGGATTTAGCCTTTCACCAAAATATGAAAGTTTCAGTGCCTTGGCTTGGCTTTGTAATGCCACCAAGAACGCCTTAAACGGACCTTGGTAGACTGAGATATGGTCACTTGAATGCAGTACGGTTGATTAGCCGAATAGTCGAAACCAGGTTATATGGCTTGGGAATTTGATCAGGTTACACTGGAAATTAGACTAAGTGCTCTTCATGAAAGTTGTAGGCTGTTGCCTTAGCTTAGAAATGGTATAAGCTGCGTATCAATCCGATAAGCGTAGCCTCGGATATGTTATTTCCGCAAAAGCCATCAAATCTGTCTTTTGTAATTGCATTTCCGCACTTGATATTAGCTTAATCTTTGTTCGTGTGTTGTTGTGAGCCTATGGAATGGCTAATGAACTGAAATTATGTTATGGATGATGTTGGGTTGGATTGAGTAAGGATTGAAGCCTAAATGGCTGGAAAATTAGGTAAACACAAAGGGCATGCTGCCCGAATTTACACTCGAGGACTAGGAAACGATACTTGCAACTTGTGTAAAGGTTAAGTGATTATCACTTGAACTAGCGAGCACCTTTGCTACTTTGTTATCGAGGGTTATACGTTAAAACCTAAACGAACTTGAACCCTTGAGGAAAAGATATAATGGCCAATGTAAACTTGTATTTCCTTGTACTTTCCACTCAAGTGTTGTTTCCAAGTATATATGCTACAAAAACCTTACGATTTGAAAAGCGAGCAAGTGTTTCACGAATGTCTTTCAAATGAATTTCAATTGGATGATTCTTAATGAACGGAACGTTTAAGTTTCGAATCTTACTCGTGTTTCAAAATGGGCAAGAGTGTACTTTACCGCACTTGCCCTAATATGACTTGTTCTTGCTATTGATTACACTTGACTTGCTCTACATGTACTTGAGAGATGTCTTGCCTGGAATTCCAGAAACCCTATGGCTAGTTAATCGAGTCGAGCCGGCAAGGGCCTGTCGATTAGATAACGAACCCTGGGTCACTTGTAATATCGAGTGGAGTGTTATCTCCTCGACTAAACGGTATACTCGAGTATTACCACCCATGTTTCGTGTGGCGTGCGGGCCCGGGAAAGGGGGTTGATCGGTGGATGGAGACTGGCGTGTAGTGGAGTTTTATTTGGACTAGTTATTACTTGAAAGTTGACGGAGTGTCAACTACCGATTGATCAAGCTGGAATGGAGCCGAGACTTGAATTACTGTATCCTTACATGTGAATGTCAACTCGATGTTGCTAGACTAGCTCAAATGCTATTTCTCTGATTTAACTTGTTTGCTCGCTGTTTCACTATTATTTTGCTCTCGCTTGGTTGCTGGCCAATTTGATATCTGGAACTTCACTGAGCTTTGGCTCACCCCGTTAGTTTTGTTTTCCTTACAGGGGTACGAGCAAGGCGTGAGACTTGTAAAAGACTAGCGTAGCCTTTTGTTTTTGATCTTTGATCTTTTGGACTTGTACTCGTGCTATTCTTCGAATGAAACATTTTGTACTTGGATTGATACGTTTTGCACTAGTTTGAGTATCGAGACTTTGTACCCTGATTCCTATCCTTGTATGTTATAAGCTTGAATTGGGAATGTTATTTATGGTTCATGGTGGATGTGTATGTACGTGATTCGCGTGAGCTAGTGAGTGAGTCCTGGCGAGAGCTGGGCTGGCGGTCCGCCGAACCCTTTGGTACGCCTTAGGGGGAGGTGGGGTCGTCACAGATGGTATCATCCCTGGGTCACTTGTAATGTCGAGTGGAGTGTTATCTCCTCGACTAAACGGTATACTCGAGTATTACCACCCATGTTTCATGTGGCGTGCGGGCCCGGGAAAGGGGGTTGATCGGTGGTTGGAGACTAGCGTGTAGTGGAGTTTTTTTTGGACTAGTTATTACTTGAAAGTTGACGAAGTGTCAACTACCGATTGATCAAGCTGGAATGGAGCCGAGACTTGAATTACTGTATCCTTACATGTGAATGTGAACTCGATGTTGCTAGACAAGCTCAAATGCTATTTCTCTGATTTAACTTGTTTGCTCGCTGTTTCACTATTATTTTGCTCTCACTTGGTTGCTGGCCAATTTGATATCTGGAACTTCACTGAACTTTGGCTCACCTCGTTAGTTTTGTTTTCCTTACAAGGGTACGAGCAAGGCGTGAGACTTGTAAAAGACTAGCGTAGCTTTTTGTTTTTGATCTTTGATCTTTTGGACTTGTACTCGCGTTATTCTTCGAATGAAACATTTTGTACTTGGATTGTATACGTTTTGTACTAGTTTGAGTATCAAGACTTTGTACCCTGATTCCTATCCTTGTATGTTATAAGATTGAATTGGGAATGTTATTTATGGTTCATGGTGGATGTGTATGTACGTGATTCGCGTGAGCTAGTGAGTGAGTCCTGGCGAGAGCTGGGCAGGCGGTCCGCCGAACCTTTTGGTACGCCTTAGGGGGAGGTGGGGTCGTCACAGATGGTATCAGAGCTCCTATTGAGCTCGTGCCGGGAGAAGGTTCTTGGACTGTGAGGATTGGCTTGTTAAGTGTGAAACAATTGTTTATTGTTGGGGACCTTAGACATATATGTTGGGTAGGAATCTCTAATACGGGTGATTTGCTCTTGAGCCTGGCCAGCTTGAGTGGTGAATTATCATATTTTCAGATTCTTGTCCCCGAATACCAAAGAGTGATACATTTACGATAAGTTGAGATCTTACGTAATATTGAGATAAGTTTGGATTGCGAAAGCAAAGGCACGGGGAATGCGAATAGTATGGACTTGAAATATATTGAAGATATTCATGGGATTTGGGATCCTTCTTATCCACGTGTTTCGAGCCTTGATTAAGTGTAGTACCTGAGCGATACGTAGGGTTAATGCTCTATAAGTTATGTGACTTGTTTTGATTGAATATGTTGTATTGCCTTGTTCTATGATTTAGAGAGGTTTATGATTTGCATTACTCTATTTTGTGCTGTTTATATTTATATAGTTACTTAGTGGCTATATTCTATTATTGATTAGTTGGTTATATTGTTCTAGTTTATTAGCTGCGAAACATGGAAGATAAAAGAAGTCTGACCAAGAAAGCTAACCGAGAACGCGGCTCTAGGCGAGGCCGTGAGGGTGAACAAGCACAGGAACCGGTGCCAGAACCGAGAGAGGAGAGGGAGGCAGCGATTAAGCCACAGCCTGAACCCCAGGCTGCAGGAGGAGATCAGGTGGCAACTACCATCCAACAGATGACTAACATTTTAGCTGGGTTGGTGGAACAACAGGGTCAAGCCCCTGTAAATCAACCTAGGGACCCCAATATGTGGCAGGATAGAGCCTTGGAGAGATTCCAAAAGTTCTCCCCACCCAAGTTTTTAGGAGGGCCAGACCCGTATGAGGCTGAGAAATGGCTGGAGGCCATGGTAAATATTTTTGCTGCCCTGAACTATACAGAGGAGAGACAAGTCCAATTCGCTGTTTTCCAGTTTGAGGGGCCAGCTAGGGCCTGGTGGAATGTAGTGAGGGCCAAGTGGGAGAGAGAGAGAACCGCATGGACTTGGCTAAACTTTGTACGGGATTTCAACGAGAAATATCTTCCTCCTATCGTCCAAGAGAAGCGAGAGGACGATTTCATTAAACTCCGTCAAGGAATGATGAGTGTAACTGAGTATGAGACTCAGTTTACAAAGTTGTCTAAATTTGCTCCCGAACTGATAGCTATGGAGCAGAGAAAAGTACGGAGATTTGTGCAAGGGCTGAATGTGGAATTACAAGAAGCCTTAGCGGCAGTACAAATTAATACATTCACGGAGGTTCTAGAGAAGGTCCTAAGGATAGAGACTGCTAGGGCACAAATGAGAGCTTTTCATGCAAAAAGGAGAGGTGCGCCTGGTTGGAGTCAAAGGCAAGGACAAGGTGATTTAGATATGCCACCTTCTAAGATAGGGCGAGGAGATGGTAGTGAGAAAATTTCAGGGATATCTAAAGAAAGTACTCCAAGAGGAGCTTCGCGTGGCTGGGGCCAAGCAAGAGGTGCCTCACAAGGAGGTCAGACCTCAGCCCCTCAAGCATCTTGCGGGTACTGTGGGAAGGCCAATCATGTGAAGAGTGATTGTTGGCGAAAGGCGGGAAAATGTTTATGGTGTGGTGGCACCGAACACCAGCTTGCAACCTGTCCCCGTAGATCACGCCCAAACCCTGAACAAGCAAATATAGGAGGGGCTAATCCAAGAGTGCCAGCTGGAGTGTACGCCTTGGACCAACAAGCATTACCTGAACCATCGGAAATAGTAAAAGGTACGATTCGTGATCTCTCTATTGTTTAACCAAGTTTTGACTATAGTGAGACCTGAGAGCTGGAAACGAATATATAAGGAAAATATCCTACGTTATTCGAAGTGCATCTATGAATTTCGAGGTCGAAATTCTTTTAAGGGGGAGAGAGTGTGAGGACCCGCAAATTTCTTATATTTTTCTGCAAAAAAAAATGCCTTTTATTTGGAAATTATTATTTATTAAAGCCCTGCTACCCAATTGTTCAACAATAAGTGCAGATGAACCTAGAAAGTAGGGTTTCACTCTTCGTTTCCAAGATTGGGGCAAATTAGGGTTTTCGCGATTTTTTGCCGGATGAATTTTCGGTATGGAGCAAGAATCAAATTTGGTGATTAAATAGTGACTTTTAAGTGAGAAATAATATGTGATTAGGAAAAATGAGATAAGGTTGGTGAATAGGAAGTAAAAAACCCTAGTACGTGTGTTTTTAAGAAAAACGGCGCGAACCGGCGGGTCCCGCGCACTACCGATTGAACGCACCACTTGACCACCACTTTCATACCATACAAGCTCATTGATACTTGAGCAAAATATCTTCTTAATTGTCAGCTGCTTTTGACCAAAAATTGAGGATAAAATAACAAGGAAAAGGAAAGAGAAAAATGAAAGGTGGTGGTGGCGACAAGTTGTCGCCACCCTAGAGTTTCTTGGCCAAGAGAGCAACTAACCTTCTTATTTCCAATTTTGCACTTTTCACTTCATTTTTTTTTCTGCTGCTGGCCGACCAAAAGAGAGAGAGAAAGGGAGAGCAAAAGAAAACTTCCTTCTTCTTGAATATTAGCCAAACCAAGTGAGAAAATCGATTTCCAAACCGATTAAAGTGTTAATTGTGAGTTGGGAAGCTAGAGGAACTAGAAATTTTCAAAGGAGGTGGATTATCACTCATCCAAGCTTGTCTTTAAGGTATTAAATCTGATCATGGTCCTTGATCTTTTAAATCTTGCGTTAAGATGTTATTTAGCTTAAGTTTTGGCTTGATTTCAAGATGTGCAAGTGGTTGTGATGATTATTGGATGAAATAAACAAGTTAGGGTTTGATTAATTTCTGTCTACACTTGTTGTATAGTTGCATATGTTGTATATATGATTATATAAGGGGCTTTGGTAGTGTTGGAAGTAAGAAATCAAGGAAGGTTGGATTGGAAACTGAAAATTCCAGATTTCTGGAAAATTTCCCCTCTTTTCTGTCCGGTTTTTTTGCCTCATGTTAGAGGCTGAATTGGCTTTAGGTTAAAACATGAAAGTTGTAGAGAATGATATTTTATAGTTTCCTACAAAATTTCAGCTCAATTGGAGAATCGTAGCTTGTGGAAAGATGAAAATACCCTCGCTGATCTAGGTCACTTTCCAGAGTTCCGCGTGGACAGTTTAGTCCTTTTGGTTGAGTTTATTCACTATAATCCGTTTGGATTTAGCCTTTCACCAAAATATGAAAGTTTCAGTGCCTTGGCTTGGCTTTGTAATGCCACCAAGAACGCCTTAAACGGACCTTGGTAGACTGAGATATGGTCACTTGAATGCAGTACGGTTGATTAGCCGAATAGTCGAAACCAGGTTATATGGCTTGGGAATTTGATCAGGTTACACTGGAAATTAGACTAAGTGCTCTTCATGAAAGTTGTAGGCTGTTGCCTTAGCTTAGAAATGGTATAAGCTGCGTATCAATCCGATAAGCGTAGCCTCGGATATGTTATTTCCGCAAAAGCCATCAAATCTGTCTTTTGTAATTGCATTTCCGCACTTGATATTAGCTTAATCTTTGTTCGTGTGTTGTTGTGAGCCTATGGAATGGCTAATGAACTGAAATTATGTTATGGATGATGTTGGGTTGGATTGAGTAAGGATTGAAGCCTAAATGGCTGGAAAATTAGGTAAACACAAAGGGCATGCTGCCCGAATTTACACTCGAGGACTAGGAAACGATACTTGCAACTTGTGTAAAGGTTAAGTGATTATCACTTGAACTAGCGAGCACCTTTGCTACTTTGTTATCGAGGGTTATACGTTAAAACCTAAACGAACTTGAACCCTTGAGGAAAAGATATAATGGCCAATGTAAACTTGTATTTCCTTGTACTTTCCACTCAAGTGTTGTTTCCAAGTATATATGCTACAAAAACCTTACGATTTGAAAAGCGAGCAAGTGTTTCACGAATGTCTTTCAAATGAATTTCAATTGGATGATTCTTAATGAACGGAACGTTTAAGTTTCGAATCTTACTCGTGTTTCAAAATGGGCAAGAGTGTACTTTACCGCACTTGCCCTAATATGACTTGTTCTTGCTATTGATTACACTTGACTTGCTCTACATGTACTTGAGAGATGTCTTGCCTGGAATTCCAGAAACCCTATGGCTAGTTAATCGAGTCGAGCCGGCAAGGGCCTGTCGATTAGATAACGAACCCTGGGTCACTTGTAATATCGAGTGGAGTGTTATCTCCTCGACTAAACGGTATACTCGAGTATTACCACCCATGTTTCGTGTGGCGTGCGGGCCCGGGAAAGGGGGTTGATCGGTGGATGGAGACTGGCGTGTAGTGGAGTTTTATTTGGACTAGTTATTACTTGAAAGTTGACGGAGTGTCAACTACCGATTGATCAAGCTGGAATGGAGCCGAGACTTGAATTACTGTATCCTTACATGTGAATGTCAACTCGATGTTGCTAGACTAGCTCAAATGCTATTTCTCTGATTTAACTTGTTTGCTCGCTGTTTCACTATTATTTTGCTCTCGCTTGGTTGCTGGCCAATTTGATATCTGGAACTTCACTGAGCTTTGGCTCACCCCGTTAGTTTTGTTTTCCTTACAGGGGTACGAGCAAGGCGTGAGACTTGTAAAAGACTAGCGTAGCCTTTTGTTTTTGATCTTTGATCTTTTGGACTTGTACTCGTGCTATTCTTCGAATGAAACATTTTGTACTTGGATTGATACGTTTTGCACTAGTTTGAGTATCGAGACTTTGTACCCTGATTCCTATCCTTGTATGTTATAAGCTTGAATTGGGAATGTTATTTATGGTTCATGGTGGATGTGTATGTACGTGATTCGCGTGAGCTAGTGAGTGAGTCCTGGCGAGAGCTGGGCTGGCGGTCCGCCGAACCCTTTGGTACGCCTTAGGGGGAGGTGGGGTCGTCACAGATGGTATCATCCCTGGGTCACTTGTAATGTCGAGTGGAGTGTTATCTCCTCGACTAAACGGTATACTCGAGTATTACCACCCATGTTTCATGTGGCGTGCGGGCCCGGGAAAGGGGGTTGATCGGTGGTTGGAGACTAGCGTGTAGTGGAGTTTTTTTTGGACTAGTTATTACTTGAAAGTTGACGAAGTGTCAACTACCGATTGATCAAGCTGGAATGGAGCCGAGACTTGAATTACTGTATCCTTACATGTGAATGTGAACTCGATGTTGCTAGACAAGCTCAAATGCTATTTCTCTGATTTAACTTGTTTGCTCGCTGTTTCACTATTATTTTGCTCTCACTTGGTTGCTGGCCAATTTGATATCTGGAACTTCACTGAACTTTGGCTCACCTCGTTAGTTTTGTTTTCCTTACAAGGGTACGAGCAAGGCGTGAGACTTGTAAAAGACTAGCGTAGCTTTTTGTTTTTGATCTTTGATCTTTTGGACTTGTACTCGCGTTATTCTTCGAATGAAACATTTTGTACTTGGATTGTATACGTTTTGTACTAGTTTGAGTATCAAGACTTTGTACCCTGATTCCTATCCTTGTATGTTATAAGATTGAATTGGGAATGTTATTTATGGTTCATGGTGGATGTGTATGTACGTGATTCGCGTGAGCTAGTGAGTGAGTCCTGGCGAGAGCTGGGCAGGCGGTCCGCCGAACCTTTTGGTACGCCTTAGGGGGAGGTGGGGTCGTCACAGATGGTATCAGAGCTCCTATTGAGCTCGTGCCGGGAGAAGGTTCTTGGACTGTGAGGATTGGCTTGTTAAGTGTGAAACAATTGTTTATTGTTGGGGACCTTAGACATATATGTTGGGTAGGAATCTCTAATACGGGTGATTTGCTCTTGAGCCTGGCCAGCTTGAGTGGTGAATTATCATATTTTCAGATTCTTGTCCCCGAATACCAAAGAGTGATACATTTACGATAAGTTGAGATCTTACGTAATATTGAGATAAGTTTGGATTGCGAAAGCAAAGGCACGGGGAATGCGAATAGTATGGACTTGAAATATATTGAAGATATTCATGGGATTTGGGATCCTTCTTATCCACGTGTTTCGAGCCTTGATTAAGTGTAGTACCTGAGCGATACGTAGGGTTAATGCTCTATAAGTTATGTGACTTGTTTTGATTGAATATGTTGTATTGCCTTGTTCTATGATTTAGAGAGGTTTATGATTTGCATTACTCTATTTTGTGCTGTTTATATTTATATAGTTACTTAGTGGCTATATTCTATTATTGATTAGTTGGTTATATTGTTCTAGTTTATTAGCTGCGAAACATGGAAGATAAAAGAAGTCTGACCAAGAAAGCTAACCGAGAACGCGGCTCTAGGCGAGGCCGTGAGGGTGAACAAGCACAGGAACCGGTGCCAGAACCGAGAGAGGAGAGGGAGGCAGCGATTAAGCCACAGCCTGAACCCCAGGCTGCAGGAGGAGATCAGGTGGCAACTACCATCCAACAGATGACTAACATTTTAGCTGGGTTGGTGGAACAACAGGGTCAAGCCCCTGTAAATCAACCTAGGGACCCCAATATGTGGCAGGATAGAGCCTTGGAGAGATTCCAAAAGTTCTCCCCACCCAAGTTTTTAGGAGGGCCAGACCCGTATGAGGCTGAGAAATGGCTGGAGGCCATGGTAAATATTTTTGCTGCCCTGAACTATACAGAGGAGAGACAAGTCCAATTCGCTGTTTTCCAGTTTGAGGGGCCAGCTAGGGCCTGGTGGAATGTAGTGAGGGCCAAGTGGGAGAGAGAGAGAACCGCATGGACTTGGCTAAACTTTGTACGGGATTTCAACGAGAAATATCTTCCTCCTATCGTCCAAGAGAAGCGAGAGGACGATTTCATTAAACTCCGTCAAGGAATGATGAGTGTAACTGAGTATGAGACTCAGTTTACAAAGTTGTCTAAATTTGCTCCCGAACTGATAGCTATGGAGCAGAGAAAAGTACGGAGATTTGTGCAAGGGCTGAATGTGGAATTACAAGAAGCCTTAGCGGCAGTACAAATTAATACATTCACGGAGGTTCTAGAGAAGGTCCTAAGGATAGAGACTGCTAGGGCACAAATGAGAGCTTTTCATGCAAAAAGGAGAGGTGCGCCTGGTTGGAGTCAAAGGCAAGGACAAGGTGATTTAGATATGCCACCTTCTAAGATAGGGCGAGGAGATGGTAGTGAGAAAATTTCAGGGATATCTAAAGAAAGTACTCCAAGAGGAGCTTCGCGTGGCTGGGGCCAAGCAAGAGGTGCCTCACAAGGAGGTCAGACCTCAGCCCCTCAAGCATCTTGCGGGTACTGTGGGAAGGCCAATCATGTGAAGAGTGATTGTTGGCGAAAGGCGGGAAAATGTTTATGGTGTGGTGGCACCGAACACCAGCTTGCAACCTGTCCCCGTAGATCACGCCCAAACCCTGAACAAGCAAATATAGGAGGGGCTAATCCAAGAGTGCCAGCTGGAGTGTACGCCTTGGACCAACAAGCATTACCTGAACCATCGGAAATAGTAAAAGGTACGATTCGTGATCTCTCTATTGTTTAACCAAGTTTTGACTATAGTGAGACCTGAGAGCTGGAAACGAATATATAAGGAAAATATCCTACGTTATTCGAAGTGCATCTATGAATTTCGAGGTCGAAATTCTTTTAAGGGGGAGAGAGTGTGAGGACCCGCAAATTTCTTATATTTTTCTGCAAAAAAAAATGCCTTTTATTTGGAAATTATTATTTATTAAAGCCCTGCTACCCAATTGTTCAACAATAAGTGCAGATGAACCTAGAAAGTAGGGTTTCACTCTTCGTTTCCAAGATTGGGGCAAATTAGGGTTTTCGCGATTTTTTGCCGGATGAATTTTCGGTATGGAGCAAGAATCAAATTTGGTGATTAAATAGTGACTTTTAAGTGAGAAATAATATGTGATTAGGAAAAATGAGATAAGGTTGGTGAATAGGAAGTAAAAAACCCTAGTACGTGTGTTTTTAAGAAAAACGGCGCGAACCGGCGGGTCCCGCGCACTACCGATTGAACGCACCACTTGACCACCACTTTCATACCATACAAGCTCATTGATACTTGAGCAAAATATCTTCTTAATTGTCAGCTGCTTTTGACCAAAAATTGAGGATAAAATAACAAGGAAAAGGAAAGAGAAAAATGAAAGGTGGTGGTGGCGACAAGTTGTCGCCACCCTAGAGTTTCTTGGCCAAGAGAGCAACTAACCTTCTTATTTCCAATTTTGCACTTTTCACTTCATTTTTTTTTCTGCTGCTGGCCGACCAAAAGAGAGAGAGAAAGGGAGAGCAAAAGAAAACTTCCTTCTTCTTGAATATTAGCCAAACCAAGTGAGAAAATCGATTTCCAAACCGATTAAAGTGTTAATTGTGAGTTGGGAAGCTAGAGGAACTAGAAATTTTCAAAGGAGGTGGATTATCACTCATCCAAGCTTGTCTTTAAGGTATTAAATCTGATCATGGTCCTTGATCTTTTAAATCTTGCGTTAAGATGTTATTTAGCTTAAGTTTTGGCTTGATTTCAAGATGTGCAAGTGGTTGTGATGATTATTGGATGAAATAAACAAGTTAGGGTTTGATTAATTTCTGTCTACACTTGTTGTATAGTTGCATATGTTGTATATATGATTATATAAGGGGCTTTGGTAGTGTTGGAAGTAAGAAATCAAGGAAGGTTGGATTGGAAACTGAAAATTCCAGATTTCTGGAAAATTTCCCCTCTTTTCTGTCCGGTTTTTTTGCCTCATGTTAGAGGCTGAATTGGCTTTAGGTTAAAACATGAAAGTTGTAGAGAATGATATTTTATAGTTTCCTACAAAATTTCAGCTCAATTGGAGAATCGTAGCTTGTGGAAAGATGAAAATACCCTCGCTGATCTAGGTCACTTTCCAGAGTTCCGCGTGGACAGTTTAGTCCTTTTGGTTGAGTTTATTCACTATAATCCGTTTGGATTTAGCCTTTCACCAAAATATGAAAGTTTCAGTGCCTTGGCTTGGCTTTGTAATGCCACCAAGAACGCCTTAAACGGACCTTGGTAGACTGAGATATGGTCACTTGAATGCAGTACGGTTGATTAGCCGAATAGTCGAAACCAGGTTATATGGCTTGGGAATTTGATCAGGTTACACTGGAAATTAGACTAAGTGCTCTTCATGAAAGTTGTAGGCTGTTGCCTTAGCTTAGAAATGGTATAAGCTGCGTATCAATCCGATAAGCGTAGCCTCGGATATGTTATTTCCGCAAAAGCCATCAAATCTGTCTTTTGTAATTGCATTTCCGCACTTGATATTAGCTTAATCTTTGTTCGTGTGTTGTTGTGAGCCTATGGAATGGCTAATGAACTGAAATTATGTTATGGATGATGTTGGGTTGGATTGAGTAAGGATTGAAGTCTAAATGGCTGGAAAATTAGGTAAACACAAAGGGCATGCTGCCCGAATTTACACTCGAGGACTAGGAAACGATACTTGCAACTTGTGTAAAGGTTAAGTGATTATCACTTGAACTAGCGAGCACCTTTGCTACTTTGTTATCGAGGGTTATACGTTAAAACCTAAACGAACTTGAACCCTTGAGGAAAAGATATAATGGCCAATGTAAACTTGTATTTCCTTGTACTTTCCACTCAAGTGTTGTTTCCAAGTATATATGCTACAAAAACCTTACGATTTGAAAAGCGAGCAAGTGTTTCACGAATGTCTTTCAAATGAATTTCAATTGGATGATTCTTAATGAACGGAACGTTTAAGTTTCGAATCTTACTCGTGTTTCAAAATGGGCAAGAGTGTACTTTACCGCACTTGCCCTAATATGACTTGTTCTTGCTATTGATTACACTTGACTTGCTCTACATGTACTTGAGAGATGTCTTGCCTGGAATTCCAGAAACCCTATGGCTAGTTAATCGAGTCGAGCCGGCAAGGGCCTGTCGATTAGATAACGAACCCTGGGTCACTTGTAATATCGAGTGGAGTGTTATCTCCTCGACTAAACGGTATACTCGAGTATTACCACCCATGTTTCGTGTGGCGTGCGGGCCCGGGAAAGGGGGTTGATCGGTGGATGGAGACTGGCGTGTAGTGGAGTTTTATTTGGACTAGTTATTACTTGAAAGTTGACGGAGTGTCAACTACCGATTGATCAAGCTGGAATGGAGCCGAGACTTGAATTACTGTATCCTTACATGTGAATGTCAACTCGATGTTGCTAGACTAGCTCAAATGCTATTTCTCTGATTTAACTTGTTTGCTCGCTGTTTCACTATTATTTTGCTCTCGCTTGGTTGCTGGCCAATTTGATATCTGGAACTTCACTGAGCTTTGGCTCACCCCGTTAGTTTTGTTTTCCTTACAGGGGTACGAGCAAGGCGTGAGACTTGTAAAACACTAGCGTAGCCTTTTGTTTTTGATCTTTGATCTTTTGGACTTGTACTCGTGCTATTCTTCGAATGAAACATTTTGTACTTGGATTGATACGTTTTGCACTAGTTTGAGTATCGAGACTTTGTACCCTGATTCCTATCCTTGTATGTTATAAGCTTGAATTGGGAATGTTATTTATGGTTCATGGTGGATGTGTATGTACGTGATTCGCGTGAGCTAGTGAGTGAGTCCTGGCGAGAGCTGGGCTGGCGGTCCGCCGAACCCTTTGGTACGCCTTAGGGGGAGGTGGGGTCGTCACAGATGGTATCATCCCTGGGTCACTTGTAATGTCGAGTGGAGTGTTATCTCCTCGACTAAACGGTATACTCGAGTATTACCACCCATGTTTCATGTGGCGTGCGGGCCCGGGAAAGGGGGTTGATCGGTGGTTGGAGACTAGCGTGTAGTGGAGTTTTTTTTGGACTAGTTATTACTTGAAAGTTGACGAAGTGTCAACTACCGATTGATCAAGCTGGAATGGAGCCGAGACTTGAATTACTGTATCCTTACATGTGAATGTGAACTCGATGTTGCTAGACAAGCTCAAATGCTATTTCTCTGATTTAACTTGTTTGCTCGCTGTTTCACTATTATTTTGCTCTCACTTGGTTGCTGGCCAATTTGATATCTGGAACTTCACTGAACTTTGGCTCACCTCGTTAGTTTTGTTTTCCTTACAAGGGTACGAGCAAGGCGTGAGACTTGTAAAAGACTAGCGTAGCTTTTTGTTTTTGATCTTTGATCTTTTGGACTTGTACTCGCGTTATTCTTCGAATGAAACATTTTGTACTTGGATTGTATACGTTTTGTACTAGTTTGAGTATCAAGACTTTGTACCCTGATTCCTATCCTTGTATGTTATAAGATTGAATTGGGAATGTTATTTATGGTTCATGGTGGATGTGTATGTACGTGATTCGCGTGAGCTAGTGAGTGAGTCCTGGCGAGAGCTGGGCAGGCGGTCCGCCGAACCTTTTGGTACGCCTTAGGGGGAGGTGGGGTCGTCACAGATGGTATCAGAGCTCCTATTGAGCTCGTGCCGGGAGAAGGTTCTTGGACTGTGAGGATTGGCTTGTTAAGTGTGAAACAATTGTTTATTGTTGGGGACCTTAGACATATATGTTGGGTAGGAATCTCTAATACGGGTGATTTGCTCTTGAGCCTGGCCAGCTTGAGTGGTGAATTATCATATTTTCAGATTCTTGTCCCCGAATACCAAAGAGTGATACATTTACGATAAGTTGAGATCTTACGTAATATTGAGATAAGTTTGGATTGCGAAAGCAAAGGCACGGGGAATGCGAATAGTATGGACTTGAAATATATTGAAGATATTCATGGGATTTGGGATCCTTCTTATCCACGTGTTTCGAGCCTTGATTAAGTGTAGTACCTGAGCGATACGTAGGGTTAATGCTCTATAAGTTATGTGACTTGTTTTGATTGAATATGTTGTATTGCCTTGTTCTATGATTTAGAGAGGTTTATGATTTGCATTACTCTATTTTGTGCTGTTTATATTTATATAGTTACTTAGTGGCTATATTCTATTATTGATTAGTTGGTTATATTGTTCTAGTTTATTAGCTGCGAAACATGGAAGATAAAAGAAGTCTGACCAAGAAAGCTAACCGAGAACGCGGCTCTAGGCGAGGCCGTGAGGGTGAACAAGCACAGGAACCGGTGCCAGAACCGAGAGAGGAGAGGGAGGCAGCGATTAAGCCACAGCCTGAACCCCAGGCTGCAGGAGGAGATCAGGTGGCAACTACCATCCAACAGATGACTAACATTTTAGCTGGGTTGGTGGAACAACAGGGTCAAGCCCCTGTAAATCAACCTAGGGACCCCAATATGTGGCAGGATAGAGCCTTGGAGAGATTCCAAAAGTTCTCCCCACCCAAGTTTTTAGGAGGGCCAGACCCGTATGAGGCTGAGAAATGGCTGGAGGCCATGGTAAATATTTTTGCTGCCCTGAACTATACAGAGGAGAGACAAGTCCAATTCGCTGTTTTCCAGTTTGAGGGGCCAGCTAGGGCCTGGTGGAATGTAGTGAGGGCCAAGTGGGAGAGAGAGAGAACCGCATGGACTTGGCTAAACTTTGTACGGGATTTCAACGAGAAATATCTTCCTCCTATCGTCCAAGAGAAGCGAGAGGACGATTTCATTAAACTCCGTCAAGGAATGATGAGTGTAACTGAGTATGAGACTCAGTTTACAAAGTTGTCTAAATTTGCTCCCGAACTGATAGCTATGGAGCAGAGAAAAGTACGGAGATTTGTGCAAGGGCTGAATGTGGAATTACAAGAAGCCTTAGCGGCAGTACAAATTAATACATTCACGGAGGTTCTAGAGAAGGTCCTAAGGATAGAGACTGCTAGGGCACAAATGAGAGCTTTTCATGCAAAAAGGAGAGGTGCGCCTGGTTGGAGTCAAAGGCAAGGACAAGGTGATTTAGATATGCCACCTTCTAAGATAGGGCGAGGAGATGGTAGTGAGAAAATTTCAGGGATATCTAAAGAAAGTACTCCAAGAGGAGCTTCGCGTGGCTGGGGCCAAGCAAGAGGTGCCTCACAAGGAGGTCAGACCTCAGCCCCTCAAGCATCTTGCGGGTACTGTGGGAAGGCCAATCATGTGAAGAGTGATTGTTGGCGAAAGGCGGGAAAATGTTTATGGTGTGGTGGCACCGAACACCAGCTTGCAACCTGTCCCCGTAGATCACGCCCAAACCCTGAACAAGCAAATATAGGAGGGGCTAATCCAAGAGTGCCAGCTGGAGTGTACGCCTTGGACCAACAAGCATTACCTGAACCATCGGAAATAGTAAAAGGTACGATTCGTGATCTCTCTATTGTTTAACCAAGTTTTGACTATAGTGAGACCTGAGAGCTGGAAACGAATATATAAGGAAAATATCCTACGTTATTCGAAGTGCATCTATGAATTTCGAGGTCGAAATTCTTTTAAGGGGGAGAGAGTGTGAGGACCCGCAAATTTCTTATATTTTTCTGCAAAAAAAAATGCCTTTTATTTGGAAATTATTATTTATTAAAGCCCTGCTACCCAATTGTTCAACAATAAGTGCAGATGAACCTAGAAAGTAGGGTTTCACTCTTCGTTTCCAAGATTGGGGCAAATTAGGGTTTTCGCGATTTTTTGCCGGATGAATTTTCGGTATGGAGCAAGAATCAAATTTGGTGATTAAATAGTGACTTTTAAGTGAGAAATAATATGTGATTAGGAAAAATGAGATAAGGTTGGTGAATAGGAAGTAAAAAACCCTAGTACGTGTGTTTTTAAGAAAAACGGCGCGAACCGGCGGGTCCCGCGCACTACCGATTGAACGCACCACTTGACCACCACTTTCATACCATACAAGCTCATTGATACTTGAGCAAAATATCTTCTTAATTGTCAGCTGCTTTTGACCAAAAATTGAGGATAAAATAACAAGGAAAAGGAAAGAGAAAAATGAAAGGTGGTGGTGGCGACAAGTTGTCGCCACCCTAGAGTTTCTTGGCCAAGAGAGCAACTAACCTTCTTATTTCCAATTTTGCACTTTTCACTTCATTTTTTTTTCTGCTGCTGGCCGACCAAAAGAGAGAGAGAAAGGGAGAGCAAAAGAAAACTTCCTTCTTCTTGAATATTAGCCAAACCAAGTGAGAAAATCGATTTCCAAACCGATTAAAGTGTTAATTGTGAGTTGGGAAGCTAGAGGAACTAGAAATTTTCAAAGGAGGTGGATTATCACTCATCCAAGCTTGTCTTTAAGGTATTAAATCTGATCATGGTCCTTGATCTTTTAAATCTTGCGTTAAGATGTTATTTAGCTTAAGTTTTGGCTTGATTTCAAGATGTGCAAGTGGTTGTGATGATTATTGGATGAAATAAACAAGTTAGGGTTTGATTAATTTCTGTCTACACTTGTTGTATAGTTGCATATGTTGTATATATGATTATATAAGGGGCTTTGGTAGTGTTGGAAGTAAGAAATCAAGGAAGGTTGGATTGGAAACTGAAAATTCCAGATTTCTGGAAAATTTCCCCTCTTTTCTGTCCGGTTTTTTTGCCTCATGTTAGAGGCTGAATTGGCTTTAGGTTAAAACATGAAAGTTGTAGAGAATGATATTTTATAGTTTCCTACAAAATTTCAGCTCAATTGGAGAATCGTAGCTTGTGGAAAGATGAAAATACCCTCGCTGATCTAGGTCACTTTCCAGAGTTCCGCGTGGACAGTTTAGTCCTTTTGGTTGAGTTTATTCACTATAATCCGTTTGGATTTAGCCTTTCACCAAAATATGAAAGTTTCAGTGCCTTGGCTTGGCTTTGTAATGCCACCAAGAACGCCTTAAACGGACCTTGGTAGACTGAGATATGGTCACTTGAATGCAGTACGGTTGATTAGCCGAATAGTCGAAACCAGGTTATATGGCTTGGGAATTTGATCAGGTTACACTGGAAATTAGACTAAGTGCTCTTCATGAAAGTTGTAGGCTGTTGCCTTAGCTTAGAAATGGTATAAGCTGCGTATCAATCCGATAAGCGTAGCCTCGGATATGTTATTTCCGCAAAAGCCATCAAATCTGTCTTTTGTAATTGCATTTCCGCACTTGATATTAGCTTAATCTTTGTTCGTGTGTTGTTGTGAGCCTATGGAATGGCTAATGAACTGAAATTATGTTATGGATGATGTTGGGTTGGATTGAGTAAGGATTGAAGCCTAAATGGCTGGAAAATTAGGTAAACACAAAGGGCATGCTGCCCGAATTTACACTCGAGGACTAGGAAACGATACTTGCAACTTGTGTAAAGGTTAAGTGATTATCACTTGAACTAGCGAGCACCTTTGCTACTTTGTTATCGAGGGTTATACGTTAAAACCTAAACGAACTTGAACCCTTGAGGAAAAGATATAATGGCCAATGTAAACTTGTATTTCCTTGTACTTTCCACTCAAGTGTTGTTTCCAAGTATATATGCTACAAAAACCTTACGATTTGAAAAGCGAGCAAGTGTTTCACGAATGTCTTTCAAATGAATTTCAATTGGATGATTCTTAATGAACGGAACGTTTAAGTTTCGAATCTTACTCGTGTTTCAAAATGGGCAAGAGTGTACTTTACCGCACTTGCCCTAATATGACTTGTTCTTGCTATTGATTACACTTGACTTGCTCTACATGTACTTGAGAGATGTCTTGCCTGGAATTCCAGAAACCCTATGGCTAGTTAATCGAGTCGAGCCGGCAAGGGCCTGTCGATTAGATAACGAACCCTGGGTCACTTGTAATATCGAGTGGAGTGTTATCTCCTCGACTAAACGGTATACTCGAGTATTACCACCCATGTTTCGTGTGGCGTGCGGGCCCGGGAAAGGGGGTTGATCGGTGGATGGAGACTGGCGTGTAGTGGAGTTTTATTTGGACTAGTTATTACTTGAAAGTTGACGGAGTGTCAACTACCGATTGATCAAGCTGGAATGGAGCCGAGACTTGAATTACTGTATCCTTACATGTGAATGTCAACTCGATGTTGCTAGACTAGCTCAAATGCTATTTCTCTGATTTAACTTGTTTGCTCGCTGTTTCACTATTATTTTGCTCTCGCTTGGTTGCTGGCCAATTTGATATCTGGAACTTCACTGAGCTTTGGCTCACCCCGTTAGTTTTGTTTTCCTTACAGGGGTACGAGCAAGGCGTGAGACTTGTAAAAGACTAGCGTAGCCTTTTGTTTTTGATCTTTGATCTTTTGGACTTGTACTCGTGCTATTCTTCGAATGAAACATTTTGTACTTGGATTGATACGTTTTGCACTAGTTTGAGTATCGAGACTTTGTACCCTGATTCCTATCCTTGTATGTTATAAGCTTGAATTGGGAATGTTATTTATGGTTCATGGTGGATGTGTATGTACGTGATTCGCGTGAGCTAGTGAGTGAGTCCTGGCGAGAGCTGGGCAGGCGGTCCGCCGAACCCTTTGGTACGCCTTAGGGGGAGGTGGGGTCGTCACAGTTTCCTCTCAAACCAATCCAAATAGCAACCTCTACTTATCTCTTAACACCCGATAATTTAAACCCAGTATCCAAAACTTAACCTAGTTGGCCGAATTTTTCCGAACTTTTCGCACTAGCGGGTCCCACGTCCAGTATACACTCTTAATTTCTCAAAAACTATTCGATACTAGAAAAATCACCTAAAAACTCTATTTACTCACAAAAATTGTTTATAAATTTTCCTAATCACCAAAATGCAGAAAACAAGCCATAAAAGATACTAAAACCTAGAAAATGGAAAAACAATTACGGGTTCTCACGTGTGGTATGATTTTGAAGTGATTTAGTGCAAGTTTGAGAGGTAAAATGATGAAGGTTTTTCTTCTTCTACTCCTATGGAGTTTCAGCTGGTAGAGAGAGAAAGGAGAGAGTGTTTTGCTGATGCTAAAGCTTCCTTGAGAAGCTTATGAATTTGTGGCCAAAATTTCTCCAAAAAGTCAACTAAGAATAGTACACGTACGCGTGCGTTTCGTGCTCGTTTCCTCTCGGATTTGTTTCACTTATGCACTAAACCTCTAATCCACTTCCATTGATACTATTATTATTCACCCTTGATAGTTTACAAATAAAGGTCTAAAGTCCCTCGATTAATCGCCCGCGCAAAAACGCGTACTTCCAATTTGTGCGCGATAAAGCGAAATTCTAAGGAATTCTTGTAATGATAGTATTTCTAACTAATACTTGAGTAGTTAAACATAAAAATACCTATTTTGAGACTAATGTATGAGTCTTCAATCTCCAAACTCACTGTACCCTCAAATCGATTATTGTCTCCAAACACGTGTTCACTATTCTCACTAGACGAACAACTTCCAAAAATTAAATTTTGTAACAAGTCATTTTAAATATATGTGCAAGTCATAGTTCCATGTAATTGGGTCTAAAAAGGTTGGAATAAAATATTCAGAGCAAACGGACAATTAAATATTTAAATAAACTAGAAATAGGAATTTAAAATAAGTAAATTTGCGAGTCCTCACAGACTTCCCGTACAAATTTTTGCATGAAATTTGACAGAGGAGTAGCCCTTATATGGTAGTGTAATGATACCAAATTTGGTGCCATTCCAAGTCCATTTCGATGCCCAACTGAAGTCCCAAAGTTTATGTTTCAAATCTGGAAAATTGCCCAATGGTCTTCATTTTGAACCAACTTCGAGCTGCTATATCATGACGCTCAAAACTCTGATTCTTGTTCATTTATTGTGTTTTAAACTTTGATTGTAACTCTAATTGAGTTTCAAATTTTAGAGGCTAGTTCACATTCTGTGAATTTTGCCGATTTTTCAAAGTTTGCCAAAAACTAACCCCGAATCTGTCTTGGAAGTGTAAGTCAGTAGGTTTAAACCAAAATTTGAGTGTCTTCCATTTAGAATCATGGAAAAGTGTCTTCTAGGAATTTTTAGCAATTTGGAAGTGATTTCCAATGGTACCAAGTTTTCCAATTTTGGACCTATAGAGAGTGAGATATGATTTTTCAAAAATTGCACCTCAAATCTGAAATTTCTGAACTTGAAGGGAATTGAGTTTTTAGAAACTCTCCATTACCCTTCGATATTGCTTAACCGTTTTATACTTGATTTCAAAGATGAAAATTAGTTTGTCCTTATATTATTAAACCCCACTTTTGAGTCTCGATTTACGAGTAATTAAGGCTCTCTTTCATAATATTTTCTTAGATTGTACAAGTGTACAATCTCCCTTGTTAACTAGGGGTTTTTAAACGATGGTGTATGATAGTCAATTATTAATTGTTCAGGCACTCAAGGAGACCTTCAAGAGGATCTCACAGGGGATGCCTAAATACTTGATTGTGCATCACTCACATTTTGACTAGGTGAGTGTCAAGTGCATGTTTTGTTGCAATTATGTGAATTGCTTCTCATGAACTGAAAATTGATAACTGTCGAGTTGAGTGTATACTTTATCGCATTCGTTCTCATTTAAATGAATTATAATTGAATTGCCTGAATTGAATTGAATTACCTGACCTGAATTGAATTGAATTATATGCTATGACTGCATATATCGCTGGAGTGAAACTCCTCGACTCACATGTGACCTAGGGGACGCCCAAATCTCATCGGCCGACTTTGGTCTCGAGCCGGCACGGGTTTGATCAAGAACCTTGGTGATCCATGAGAAAACCTATATAAGTTTGATCTATTGGAGAGATCTTACTTGGCCTACTCATGCAGTAGCGCCTTTATAAAAGTTCAGGCCCGGTGGGGTATGTATGGTGGACGGAGAACGGGTAAGTGGAGTTTCTACGGACTAAAATCGAACTGGATGATGGAATGTCATCGCGGGGAGGTAATTGATTGTACATTGGCAAAGCAAGTGGAAATTAGCTCCTGAGAGTTCCCATATCCTTGAATTATTTCTGTTTACTTTTCTCACTCGAATTGTAATTACTTGAATGTTACTGTTTTACTTGCTAAATTGGGATTGCTACTTGAATTATGTGCCTGCATGTGTGTTTCTTGGCCTCACGAGCAATCGCTTACCCCGTAGATTTGTTTTTCTTAACAGGTGGATTGGAAGATTTTGGAAAAACCGACTAGGTTATATTTTTGTTGGGAATCTGGGTTGTAAATGTTTATTCGACTTTTAATGGTTGTGTTTTGGGACTTGATGTATCTTTTGAGAACGTGATGTAAGATTTGGATATTCAGTTAAAGAAGTGACTTTTCTTCATTTTAGACTTGTATTATTTCAGTATGTACCATTAAGTTTGAATTGATTTGTCTTGAGTCCTAGCGAGAGTTGGGCAGGCGTCCCGCAGATACCCTTAGCTTCTCTCTTGGGAGAAGTGGGGACGTCACATATTCGCATCCATAATCATTGAAAATAGTGTTGTTTGTAAAACAATCAGCAATAAAGAGTAATACAGCAATTGATAAACATCTTATTCGTAACCATACATGGAAATCATAAAGTCATAAGTCATTTCGTATCAGCTCATAACAAGTACATGCAATGACCGGCTTCTGAGTACTCAGTCTAGAGATTAAACCCTTCTAGGTGGGCGACCAATAGGTTTCATGACTATCGATTGGTCTCATTACATGCATGGGTCAATCGGCCGGACTCTATAGCGTAGCGAACTACGATGATCTTGTCAATCGGTCGGACTCTAGACCAGACTATCATGACCATTAGGCAGAACTATAGCCCCTACCGTCTATTCCATGATTGTTTTGAGCTTTATTTGGCATAAATTCATTTCACACGTCATATGCATAGTTCTTTGATTTCATAAAAGATACAACTCATTTGGTATATAATAACATATCAAAATATTTCAAATAAGTCACACGGTCCATTTTTGTATAGTAAAATAGAACTTGCATAAATATTCGAATAAATCATTTAATCAAGTACATTTCAAATTCAACGCAACAAATTGTGATTGACAATAAGAATTTCACTTGAACTTTTGAAATCTCAGAAGAGTAAGTACCACCTACCTTTATCTGACTGCTCGAGTATCAAATGCATAGGTTTCATAATCAATTGATATTTCTTATAGATCCATAAATATATCAATTCTGAGTCAGTTTAACATTCATGTCTAGACCATTATATGAACCATAGTAGAGTTTTCCTAAATTAAGAAGTTTCTATTTTTGGAAAGTTTCCCTTTTGTAAAGTTTCCTAATTTAGAAATAATTATTCGTAATCAAATTTATTATCTTGACTATTGGACGTATTTATCTATAGATATATATTTATTATTATTCATTGTTATTGTTATTATCCTCGTCATCACTATTTTATTTTATTATCATTATATATATATATTTTTTAAATAAATGCAGCAATATTATTAATTCGAACCAAAAGTTACAATAGTAGCAGAAATTACGCAAGTCCAAACCCTATAACATCCTGAACTTCCTAATTGAAGGCACTCCTAGTTTATCTAGCCGGATTGCACCACGAGCCATCTGTGGAATCATTCGGATGTGGTCATTGTACACACCAAATTTTTAGCATTTAGTTTTTATTTGTCGTGAGTTTTATTCACTTTTTAGTTTTAGTTTTTTAGTTTTTATTTTATTTTACTTTTAAGTTTTAGCATAGAATTTCTTGAAAAAAAAAAAGAAAAAAGCATTCAAAAAAAAATATGCTTTAGTTGTTTTTTAAATTCAATGTTTTCATGAAAAAAAAAAAGAAAAACGATGAAAATGGAAAATGAAAAAAAAGGGAAAATGGATTTTGCACTTTGTTGTTTCTAGTTTATTTATTTTTATCCAATGTTAATTAAATTGTTTTTATTATTTATTTTTTATTATTATCAATTTTGTTTTAATTAATCTCAAAAAAAAAGGGATACGCGACATGCAAGCTGCATTTTTTTCGCAGCTTGCAAAGAAAGGCTCGGTCAGCCCTTGGGTTGCAAATATAGAAGAAAGGACTGAAGGTTTAGGGTTATGAGTCCGGTATAAAAAGAAAGAAAGGCAAGAGGGGGAGTAAGGGAGGTAAGTGGCGGCGGCTAGAAAGGATATCGGCAAGTTTTTTGTGAGAGAGATAGTTGGAGAAAACAGAGAGGAAAGAGGGAGAGAAAGAGGGCGGTTAGATAACTAAGTAAAAAAAAACTGAAGAGAGCGAGGGCTCCCGAAAAAATCTGGGCAGCAAAGGAAGGAAGGAAGCGTTTGGTTTCGTTGGAGCAAAGGATAAGGATCAAGAGGAGCGGCTGTGGGAGAGACGGAGAAACAAAGACTTCATCTTTTGGAGTACATCAAGCTTTGGTCAAGAACTAAAGGTAACGTTTTCACTCTGGATTTGTTTATAAGATTGTTGGGTCATGTTAGAATGCTGAAAGTCTTGGCTTTTACACTTGATTGCGTCCTCCATGCGAGTCCTGTCTATAAATATGGCTGGGTTTTGGAGAAAGGGTTTGCGTTTGGCTGTGCTCTTGTTTAATATTCGTGGCTGATTCTATTGTGCTTGAATGAACAAACCAAAAAAAAAAAAGGTGTCATCTTGTTTCCATCCGTGAACTTGGAGAGATGTTTACTCTGAGTGTGTTCGGGTCTTAGGTTCTCGTCTTGTGAACTTGTTTTTGAAGTTTTCGGCAGGAGATTTGATTGTGTTTTGATAAGCTGCAACTTCGTAGCAGGTGGTACGAAGTTGTAGAAAGATTTTTGCCGCATTTTTTTTCTTTCTTTGCTATCGGTCAAACCAGATTTGCATGTTCTTGCCCTGGATTTTTTTTTTTTTGTTTACCAGTTTTGGGTAGTGATGTTCTTGTTAGAAGGTTAGTTTCTGATAAAGATAGGCAGCCATGTTTGAGTAATGTCAAAAGGGATGATTGACAATGTCTGTGATTTTGGGTAATAAACAATGGGTTGTTCATGTTAGAGTAATTCATCCGTGTATTTTAGTGCTGCAAATATGCAGCAGAAATTTGCTGAAAAGCTGCGAATCTTGTTGAAAGTTTTATGGCAAAAGCTGTTCGAGTTTTGTGTAGAGCTTATGTATGTATTTTCTTCCGCCAATTGCATTGATCAAGATATGTCGCCTGTTGTTTTTAATTATGGTAGTTCCAAAGCTGGATATAGGTTGTGTCTACCGAGATTTCATGTGAATTTGCAGCAAAAAAAAAATAAGAAAGTTTCGAACTTTTCTTTGTATGAAGTATTGCCAGAACTCGCATAATTTCATTTTTTAATTGTGGGCCTGTCGAGTTGTGATTGTCTTTGGTTTAGTGTTGCAGTTTGATCGTTTGGCTGGTATTATAGCTACGTTAAGATTGCATTTGAGAAGCCTGATATGTTGCAGAGAGAGCTTTTCCTACGTAGATGCATGCAAAAATCTTTCAAAAAATTACATTTCAACCCCACATTTTTCTCCTCATGCCACAAAGGCCCATTTATGTTCTAATTCCTTGCAATTGGGTCCTAAAATGCAAGTTTGAACCACTCATTGATCCCTCAAACTTCCTTTTTCCTTTCAATTAAACCCTCAGCTTTGCGAACATGGATGTTTAAGTTGTTTAAATGCTTTCAATGGGTCAACTTCATGTTTAGTTGGTTATTTGAGATGCCTTGATCCTTCATAATTCTTGTTTTTCTTTTCCAATTAGGCCCCCAATTTGGCAAACATAGGTTGTTTAAGTTATTTAAACGCTTCGACGTTTATGTGTTTATTTGCGATTACTTGAATATTTCTTGGCTCTTGGGCCTTTGGTGTTCCCAAATTGCTTCAATTAGACTTGGATGATTGGTTAAGGATTACTTTTGGGTCCCTTTCTTGGAAATCATGCATTATTTGATCATTTCTAAGTTGCAAAGTGAGGAAGGATTCGATGCTTTGGTGGATTCAAATTGTATTATTTACATTTTACCACTAAATTGGTGCATTAATTCTTTGTTTTGATGGTTTTAGCCCAAGTTATCCCTTTCTTGGTGACTATAGCCCAAGTTAGGTCTTGTTCACTTTATTAGCATCAAAAAAGGGGGAGGAATAATTTCTTTTATCTTTTTTTGTCTCTCCTATGTGATCCAACGTGCTAAGTGAGAATTGCATGTCTAATTTGCTTTCCTTGCCTTTCTTTAGTTCCTTTATTTCATTTACTTTTGCTTTTATTAAGTTATTCTTTTAATGGGGTATGTGTACACCTCTTAGCTTGTAATAGATAGGGCTTGGAGAGTAATTTTGTCCATTTTCCCCTTCCCCTTTTGTTTTAGTTAGCAAATGTAATAGGCTCATTAGCTTGGTTGCATGCTTATGTGTTATGTGTTATTTGCTTTATTAGGCCTTTGCATTTAGTCGAGCATGCTAAGTGTTACGTGCTACGTGTTTATGAGTGTTTGGCATGTCTACTTGCTTTCTATAGTCGTAGATGAATGTGATGGATGAATGTACGTCACCACACTAGTCCAACGCTAGTTGTGGCTCATTGTCCATTTCCACTAGTCCAACGCTAGTAGGAATTCATAGAAAGGGCTAGTCCAACGCTAGACCCAATAGGCCGTCCCCCTTTCGTTAGTACATGCTTGCATGTTCACTACATTTCATGCATTTTTCTTAGTTTTCTATCATTTAGCATGCTCCTCCAATCCTTTCCCCTTCATTCCAGGCTTTTGCATCTTCATGCTAGTTATAGGGTACATTTGCTTGAGAGTCCCCTTTCGATAAGGAAAACGAGCGAGTTTGGCTACAAAATAGCATTAGCACGCTAGTTCTTCCTTCTAATCCAAGGGAAAATCAAAGTCGTAAAGTTAGGAGTCCTTCCCGTGCCCGACTTGATGCATTCCTTTAGGGTCATACACTTTCATTTTTATCATATCACCTCCTCACTCTTTTAACCACATTTTCTCAATCCACACTTTCTCACCACCTTTTTCCTATCCCTCATTTATTTTCTATCCTACAAATGGCACTCAAATTGCACTTATATGTATCTACTATCATATTTTCATTCATTTGCACACACAAATACCTTTATTTTCTCACGCTTGCACACTTACACTTGAGTCCTCATTTGCATTAACCACGACTTCTATGAGAGCTTTCCGTATTGGCCACCACAATTCATGTGGTTGGGACCAAAAAGCCTCATAAGAGACATTTTAGATTTAGGATTGCATTTTTTCTTTCTTTTTCGCATCCATTAGTCATATCCAACATGCGATACATACCTTGGGTAGAAGAATTAGGAAAAGTGGGGCTAAGTCACGCAACTAGCTCTTGCTAGGGTAAGGGAGTGCCTTAGGCTCTGCCTTTGCCTTCTCCCTTACCAAATGTGACCCTCAATCCCTTTCTTTGGTTACGTAGACCTAAAAGTTTTTAAAAGGGTTTATTTAATTTTTTTCGTTCAAAAAAAACAAAAATCATTTTTGGGTGACTTGGTACACCCTAACTCTATACCAAGTGGCGACTCCGTTTTTCTATTCAAAAACCCTTTTTGAACTTTATTTGACCAAAGCGTCGCATTTCACAATCCCACGGTCTTTTCTTTTCACATACAAATTTTTATTATTTTTAATTTCATTTTTATCATTTATTATTTACTTTTTAATTGAGTTAGATTCTTCATTTTCATTTTTGTAAGATGTTAAAAATGGCTTTAATTCTCTTAAAATTTGGTTTGAAAATTGTTAATTTATTTTTAATTGATTTTTGAAGAAAAATGAAAATGAAAAAGAAAGGAAAAATGTGTGGATAGGTGGAAGTGTGCATGTTGGACAAGTGTACAAAATAATCATTAGACAAGTGTCTAAGGAATTATAGGACAAGTCTATAGGGGGTAGGTGTCAAGGACACTTGGTGGGCTGAGGGAATTTTTGAAACAAAAAAGAAAAAAAGAGAAACAAGCTACGGGGAAGGGGAACGAAAAAGGGAGCAGGAACAAAAAAGGAGGAAAGTAGTGAAGGCTACAGAGAGGACGAAAAGAAAAAACAGAGGGGTGGCTTCAGCGGAAGAAGAGCAAAAAAGAAAAGAAACAGAGGGCTTCGTCCAGGGAAGCTGAGAGAGAGAAGAACCGAGCGGGAAACTCGACTGGAAAATAGGGAGAGGTTTTCAGCAGTAAAAAATTAAAGGGAAAAACGGAGCCGGCTGGGAAAGAAGAAAAAGCCGAGAGAGAGCAAGAGGAAAGAAACAGAGAGGTGAGGGCTTCGGCCGAAGAAAAGAAGGAGAGCTACGGTTCAAGGAAGAAAATCTGGAAAAAACTGAGGGGGATTGGCGGCTGGTGTGATGGAGAAAGAATTGAAGCAAAAGAAACAAGGGGAACAACAGAAAAGCAAGGGAAAGGCAGGCAATCCCACACGAATTGCAGTCTATGATAATAAAGCTTACTGAGAAGGAAAACCCAGTAGCAGAAGGAAATTTGACGGAAGAAAGTGGAGTGGTTGCCGTCGCTAGCATCCGCCGCCACCACCGCAATTTACCATTATCGTCTGCGAAGCATCACCGTCAGAAATGCTGTAAGTTACCCGTTTTCATTGCGTTTCAGTTTTTCCTCAAGCACAGACTTTGGAAAATTTCAGGGCACGTCTGCCGTGCCTTTATTTCTCGCAATTTGCCCGCTGATTGTATATGATTTGGATTGTACATGTCTTCTGTATCAATTGGGCTGCATCTTTGCTTTCTGAAACAATTTTGGGGCCAATCATAGTATAAATGGAGCAAAAGATTGATGAAACCGCTAACATCCCCAATCTGTTCGATGAAATGCTTGTTTGAAAATTATTGTTGAAAAATATTTTGTTTGCAATTTTTTTTCGTGCAAAGAGATCGGCTAAGTCGGCCAATTCACTTTCCTCACATTTGAAAAGTTGTGATGCATTTGCTGTATTTCATTTTTTCCGTTTCGTATGATCCGGTCGAATGAATTCGAATTAATGATAGGAGAGGGAGTTTTGGTTTCTCGTTGTCTATTACCGAATTCTGGTATGGCTTTGACTGCAAAGAAAACTGCGATGGCAACTGATGTTGAATCGATTCGGTGGAGGAGACGATTACTTGTCAAAAATTGTGATTTCCATCCTTCCATTTTGGTTTCGTTTTGTAGTTTAGCCTCAGGGTTCCAGAACTTCATAGTTCGACCCTGAAACCTTCATCAGTCCTTCAATTAGGTCCCTACTTTTGTTTTAACCTCTCATGTTTTCCCTTATTCTGATATGGCCCAAAATTGGGAAATTGAACTTGTTCTTTCCTTAGATTTAAATTAACTCTTAAATATGCATAAGAAGTCCTTTAGCTAGATTAATTCTTGTTTTTTTTTAGGTCATAATTGTGACCTAATAATTTTTGTTGATTTGCTAATCTTGTTGGGTTTGGTTTGGATTTAGGTTGTGGGCAATAATATTTGTTTGGATTTGTAAAAGTGGATGTATTTGTTTTGTTTGGGCTTCTGGTTTGGGCTTGGGAGGTAAAGCCCACTCTTGTGGTTGGGTTGTTTGATTTGATAAGTAGAAACCAGCCCATATGTAGCCTCTGGGCTTTGCTGCGGGCTGAGGGATCTTTGGCCCAGAAATAGACAAAAGTTGGCCCAATGGCCTGGCCTGCCAAGAATCTGGTCATGGAATTTGCAAAATCAGCCCCTGGGTTTTTCTTTAACTATACTGTGGCCCTGGAAGCTTTCCATTTCTTTCAATTGGGCCCCTAACTTAATTGCAATTAGGCCCCTGAACTTTATTTTTCTTTAATTTTGACCCCAAAACTTTGTTAATTCTTGCAATAAAGTCCTCGCTTGCTTTAATTTCTTGAATGTAGGTTGTTTACGTGATTTAATTGATCCAATTTCATGATTATTTATCAATTTAAGTGGTACCTTGACCCTTTTATTATTTTGGAGGGTAAATTAGTGATTTCACTCCATTTAAGGCATCAACTCAAGGGAGGTATAACTTCTTTTATCTTTTTTGTCTCTCCTATGTGAACCAACGTGCTACGTGAGAAATACATGTCTACTTTGCTTTCCTAGCCTTTCTTTAATTTCTTTTATTTATGTCATTTACTTTTGCTTTTTATTTAAGTTATTCTTTATGGGGTATGTGTACACCTCTTGGCTTGTAATAGTTAGGGATTTAATTATTTTATTCCTTTTCCCCCTTTTAGATTGTAGTAGGGTCTCCCTAATGTAATAGATAGGGCTTGGAGGAGCATTCAATGAAAACCTATCGAAGTCATGTGCCTAGCTAGCAAATGTAATAGTTAGGGCTTTAATTGTCTTATGTGTCTTGCATGCTTAGTTGCTACGTGTTAATTTGCTTTGTTAGGGCCTTGCATCTAGTCGAGCATGCTAAATGTTATGTGCTATGTGTTTATGAGTGTTTGGCATGTCTACTCGCTTTCCATAGCCTGAATGAATGTGATGGATGAATGTACGTTTCCACTAGTCCAACGCTAGTCGGAATTCATAGAATGGGCTAGTCCAACGCTAGACCCTTAGGGATTTCCCCTCGTTAGTACATGTTTGCATGTTCATTACATGTCATGCATTCTTTTTAGTTTTATCACTTTGCATGCCCCTCGAACCCCTTTTCCCTCCATTTTAGGATTTTTGCATTTCATGCTAGTTATAGGGTTCATTTGCTTGAGAGTCCCCTTAAATATGGGATATAGACGAGTGTGGCTTTTCCTAAGCCTTAGCACGCTTGTATTCCCTCTATAAAAGGGCAAATTGAGTCACGATTTAGGTCTCCCCGTACCCAATATGCATGAATTCCCTAGGCTCATGCATTTTTAAATCCACTCTACCATTTTATACCCTCATCACACTTTCATTTTCCTCCCATTTTGCACACGTGCACCTTTTTGTTTCTTCACTTGCACACGAACACTTTTATCATCACTTGCACACATGCACTTCATACTATCATTTCACATACCGTACCTTGCCCACTCACGTGCACATTTTCATTTGCATATTTATTGTCTTTTATTACTTTTTCAAACTCATGTCCTCACATTGCATACATGCATTCCATTCATTTGCATCCCACTCGCATTATTCGTGACTTCTTCAAAGGATCGTTATTGGGCTTCACAATTAATGTGATTGGCACCACTCAACCTTTGAAGAGAAATTTCCCCCAATACCCCTAGGTCTATGGTTTGCATTCATGTAGTGCATCCAAATGTAATAAATTCTTTGATTAAAACAAGAAAATCTTTGATTAAATCAAGCAACTAGCCTTGGCTAGGTCAAAGGGGTGCCTTGGATTTTATCATTGCCTTCCCCTTTGTCAAATGTGACTCCCGAACCTTTTTCTTTGGTTTACGTAGACTAGGAGTCGTTTAAAAAGGGTTTTCTCATTACTTTTTCCTATTTGTCTTTAAAAATACATTTTTTAGCTGACTTGGTACACCTTAACTCATTACCAAGTGGCGACTCCGTATTTTGTTTCAAAAAACCCTTTTTAAACTATAATTTTGGGTCAAATCGTCGCATTCTCATTTAGACCCATTTTTTCTTTTAAATCACAACTCATTTTCCAATCACAAAAAATTCATTTTTAAACCATTTATTTATTTATCAAAAAATGGGGCGCGACAGTTGGCGACTCCACTGGGGATATTCGAGAGTCCGAGCAAATTTGATTTAATCAATCTTTTTCTTCTTTTAATCTTTTCATATATCACATTTGGGTGTTTAGGATTGCATTTTTCCTTTTATTAGGATTTTTTGCATTTCACGCGTATCCAACTACTCCCTCGCTCACGAATGTATGATTGGTTGATTGGATGTATGTTTACTTGCTTACCTCGCGCTCGCATTGCATTTGTGGGGGTGTGTCACCTTAGAGCCTCGCGTTGGTTCTTGATCCCTCCCCTCCAAATGAGCACTAGCATACGCGCATACGCTTTAATTATTTTTACTTATTTTTCTTTTAGTGGCTTGTCACGCCACTCCACCCTATTAGGATTTTAGGCGACCCACTTGGACATGTGATCGTATCACGACGTGTGCGTAGCATGATCCGAGGGGTCACTTGATCTTCCGCTTTAAACTTTAGGTTGATGACCTATTAGTTTTTAGTCGAAGGTTGAGGATTTTTTTTAGATTCGCCCAGACGGGTAGCCGTAACACGACGTGTGCGTAGCAACGTCTGGGGAATCGCTCGAGCCACCGACAAGGAACCTTGGGAGTGATGACCCTTGGTTTCCAAGTCTGAAGGCTTGGGGACCTGAGCTTGTCGAGTCTAGATGCATTAGTGAACCCCAACCTCATGCATCCATTTTAGAATTGCCTAGGGTAGAGTCGACCTTACCCTATTAGGGACACCATGCACGAGGGGAGGGATCCCACCCTCTTTCCTTATTTCTTTGTTGTTTTTGTATCATCTAATTGTCCAACGTGTTATGTGATTATGTGTTGAACTAACGTTTCCTTGTTTCTTATCTTTTGCATTCACAAACGTTAGGAAATAAGAGGTCTGGCATGACCTCCTTTTAGGACCTACCCTTGTAGATAGGCTATTGCACGTTTGAAAATTGTGGTACATTTTGTTCATAAATTAATAATGCCATACCATTTTAGGCCTACCCTGGCAAATAAAGGGTTCCTTAGGTCACGTTTCATTTCGAATTGCATATTTACATCGCTTTAATAAATGGCATCATGCATAACCCTAGAAAGGGAATGCCATTTAGGGGATCCTGTGTTAGGAATAAGCCACCTTGTGTCTCGGATACTTAATCCAACGAGACTTGCACGTTTACATTTTGTACCATCCAAAGGGGTAGTGCACAAGGTAAGGTAAGATCCAATCATTTTCATAGAGTGATTTTTGGAATATAAACGTCTAATAATCATTTTTTGGCCATTTTATCAAACTTGGTAAAAATCCCTTGCGTAAAGGACATTAATTTGAAGAAATTCACAAATAATGCCTCCTATTGAAACAATAAATAAATTGAGGCCAAATCGTGATTTTAGAAGACTCATAGACTAATTTTTTGAACCCACCAATGGCCGGACGATTCAATCGATCCATTTTTGTCAATTCATAATCAATTTTGAATAAACCATTCATTTGACCAATTTACCCTTTTTAGGGTCATCCGGTCAATTTTTGAAAAATCATCCATTCATTTGACCAATTTACCCTTTTTAGGGTCACCTGATCGATTTTGAATAAATCGTCAATTCATTTGACCAATTTACCCTTTTTAGGGTCATTTGACCAATTTACCCTTTTAGGACGATCCGGCCAATTTTGAATAAAATTCTCAATTTCATTCAATTCATCCGATCAAGTTCCTTTTTTAGGATGATTCGGTCAATTTTGAGTAAGTTTTAAATTTCACTCAATTCATTTGACCCGTTTCTCTTTTTAGGGTAATCCGGTCGCTTTTTAATAAATTGTCAATTTCATTTGACCAATTAGGGTTTCAATGTCGGATTTCAAAACTTAGTCGATTTTTGAGAAAACCATCCATTGCATCCAGCCATTTGATCAGTTGGGGTTTTGACCCGTGCTTCACTGAAAAATTTGGTCAACGAATTCCAATCTCTTCGATAGGAAGTTCGTCAAGGTCAAACCCGTGCGTTTTTACAAGTTCTTGTATCGATCAAAAGTAATCAATCCCTTCGGACGAGGTCCTCATTTTGACAAATGTCTCTTCTCATTCCAATGGGCCAAATTTTTCAAATTATTTTTCACTCCATAAGCTGATCGGATCCATCAGGTATTGTATAGTGCCTGCTCTGGAGGATTGCATTTTCATGCTAGGCCTACCCTTGGCACAAAAAGGGTCCCCCATAGGACATGCATACCGATTTTATATTCTTTCTTACTAACTCTGGGTATTTTCCTTTTGCTTTCCCCCTTCCCCCCTGCATTCATAAGAATATTTCAATAAGGCAAAAATATTTTTCTATAACTGATGATAATTTTGATCTAATAAAGTTTGAAAATCACAAGTATTATTTGATTCTTGGGCAGATCCAACAATGGAAACCTGAAAGACTCATCTGAAAGCTCTAGGCTAAGAGCTTCTAAGAGATTTCATAATTGTTTTCAAAGAAAATTCTATATATTTGATTTGTTAATATATTTTTGTGTCAAAAGAAAAGGAGACAAAAAGTGTATATGTGGAGCTCTTTACAAGTTTCTCTCTTCTCATTTGTATCATAATTGAATGAGAATTTTTGTTTCAAACTTTTTCAGCAATAAAATTTTTGGGACAATCATTGTCTTGTGTATATTTATGTACATTTCATTCTTTATTCTTATTCATTGGAAATTTCATGATGAATTTTGAGAAATAAAACAAATTGAGATTTTTTCAACCTCTAACCTGAAAATTCACAAGTGTATGCTACCTAAATCCTTACATTTGATCGGTGATCCAAGCTATACAATAAGAGTGCTCAGAGAACAAAAGGGTGAATGGCCACTCAAAAAGCCCGATGAGATACCTTTTCTCCTTCACTTAACCCCAGAATAAAATCAGTCACATTGATTGATAAATTACAAATTGGGGCCATATTTGCTTGAAAATATCCATTGTGTAACCGATTCAATTCACATCTAAGTGAAAGCAAAAATGTGCATTATTTTTGTTTGTTTTGAAAATTTGGAATGATACTTCGAGCATTCTTTTCTCTACCCATACACATTTTATCATTTGCTCTACCATTTGAGCCTTTGAAAGAGTAATTTCGTTTCAAATAAGAGCCCTACTGATCACTACCTTTCATTGGAAGATTTTCAAATATCAAAAGAGGAATGGATTTTCAATGACCATTGCGTTACTTTGGTTGTCATGAGGCATAAGAATGATACTTTGGCCATCGTTCCTACAACCTAAACACCATTTATCCCTTGTATCCTCATTTGAACCAAAAAATGGGTGGTTCTTTTCGAGTGCACATATGATCGCACCCCACATTGGGGAAGGAGATTGGGGAATTTTGAAAAAGAAAAAAAAAAGGAGAAAGGGAACTGCAAATTGGGAAAATTTGATTCCACTTGGGTTCCAATTTTGTAAAAAAGAAGAAAATGAAGGGTTCTGTCCGACGAACCACTTATGGAGAGTCATCCTCAGTCAATTAATTCAGATACATGCAAAAAATTTTCGCATTGACGAAAGTTTCCTTTCAGAGTTATTGTAAGGGACGGAACAAAGGTCAGGCCCTCTTCTTTTCCAATCAAGCATTCTATCCCTAGTTATCCCTTTTAAGCCATCAGAATAAAATACTTCATTTGGCAACCCCTGAGAATCGCAAACCCCACACTGGGGCAAGTTTGAGTTGAAAAGGAAAATTTCAAGAAGTGAAAAGTGAAAAGCCACCAAATCAAAAGACAAAAGAAGAAATGAGAACCTCAGTTCACAAATAAACTGGGGCAAATTTTGTGAAAGTTCAAAAGAATGGCAAAAGGCCGAAAAAGTCAAAAGAAGAAAGAAAATGAAAGAGAAAAAGCCTCAATTGAGCATAAACTGGGGCAAATTTTGATTTAACCCTAAAATAGGGTTGGCGCAACAATGCGATCTCAGATTACTTAAACCACTCTTGAAATCTGCCTTCAAGAATTAACTTTTCTAAACACCCCACCAGACCCCATTACAAAAGCCGAAAGTCCTGACTTCTGTTCTTTGCAATGGCCCTGTCAAGAAAATTTCTGATGCCGGAAGATTTTAGCTGTATTTCTGAATTGCTTAAGTATGAGGTTGACGCTACTCACCATGTAAAAACCCATCAGCTCGAGGGAAAAGAAAAGAAGCGAAAGAAAAGCAAGAAAAGAAAATGCAGAAAAATTCGACGCTGAAGTCCCTAGTGAATGATAAGAAAAATGCAATCAAAGTCCGAGATCTTTGAGTTCCAACGTAGGGGCAATTTTGAGAAAGTGCGATCTTCGGTGCAATGTCCTTAAAATCTTATTTCTTTAACTATCGTTTTCAAGCTACATTACAAGCTAATAAAGTCCATCGTTGACTTATTCCTTCATGACAATCCAAAGTGAGGATTATGCTCGTAAGAATTCCATCAATCATTTGTGATCATGGGGGTATAACCAGTTTTCACAGGTTTAGCTATCGTTATCCATATTGTTGCAAGCCTATAAAGCTTATACGTTGACTAAGTTTTTCTTAAGAAATAAGGGTGACAAACTCTCTGCTTTCACTAAGATGTGACATTGAATGGATTACATACAATTGGGGCACAAAAAATGAGACAGATTCTGACCTCTCATTTTCCTTCAGCCACTTCCAAATCAAAAATAAAGTCACTTGATTGATCCTGAAAGATGAGCCAACCAGAAGTGGTGACCCGTTACCCTAAGCACAAATGCTAAAAGTGAGGAAGAAATCTTCTTGAATTTGGTGTTACTTCGAGGAATTCATCATGAAATTTCTGCATGAGTTCAAACTTGACGTTTAAAGTTTCTTCACATTGTTGTATATGTGCACTCTTTTCTAAATTTTAGAAAGTGCGGTTTTTCTTTGTTCAAATAAATGGGAAATCATCTGAACAAATTTTTGCAATCAAGGGAGCCCACACTGGGGCAAAAATTTTATTTGTGAGATTTCATGAAATAAGTCCATACTGGGGCAAATTTTTTGTAATACATTTGAAATTTTTGTCCAAAAATCAAATAATAACATTTTTCGAAACAATCCCGCGGCTCTTTTCATGGAATTTAAGTGCATGTCATGCTTTGTTAAGCCCCCCTGTGCAGGTATTCATGGTTCAAAATGGTGAAAAGCATCCAGTGAGGCGGAAGGCCAATACTGCAAAGAGAAGCAAGGAGAATGAGGAAAAATGGACCCGACACTGGGGCAAATTATTTTGAAAAAATTCTCTCGGAAAAATCCGAAAGGAAGGAAAAAATCAAAAGAAAAGAAAAATCAGAAAAAAATCATCAGCAGAAAGGTCAAAAATCAAAAAACTCAAGTTTAACTTCTTGCTTCTTGATAAATCAAATTCAGTTTCTTGTTTCCAAAATTCCGTTGGGCCTGGACTTCGTGCCGCCAACGTCCCAAACATCACGTTGGGCCTGGATTTCGTGCCGCCAACGTCCCAAACAACATCACGTTGGGCCTGGAATTCGTGCCGCCAACGTCCCAAACAACATCACGTTGGGCCTGGACTTCGTGCCGCCAACATCACAAGATCACGTTGGGCCTGGATTTCGTGCCGCCAACTCTACAAAAATCACGTTGGGCCTGGACTTGGTGCCGCCAACTTCACAAAGTTCACGTTGGAACTGGGTTTTATCCTGCCAACCTCGGCAGGCTCGGGTTTTATCCCACTGACCGCTTTTATTTTCGTTGGGCATGGGTTTTATCCCTCCGACCTCGGCAGGCTCGGGTTTTATCCCACTGACCGCTTTTATTTTCGTTGGGCATGAGTTTTATCCCTCCGACCTCGGCAGGCTCGAGTTTTATCCCACTGACCGCTTTTATTTTCGTTGGGCATGAGTTTTATCCCTCCGACTTCGACAGGTTCGGGTTTTATCCCACTGACCGCTTTTATTTTCGTTGGGCATGAGTTTTATCCCTCCGACCTCGGCAGGCTCGGGTTTTATCCCACTGACCGCTTTTATTTTCGTTGGGCATGAGTTTTATCCCTCCGACCGCTTTTATTTTCGTTGGGCATGGGTTTTATCCCTCCGACCTCGGCAGGCTCGGGTTTTATCCCACTGACCGCTTTTATTTTCGTTGGGCATGAGTTTTATCCCTCCGACCTCGGCAGGCTCGAGTTTTATCCCACGTTGGGCATGAGTTTTATCCCTCCGACTTCGACAGGCTCGGGTTTTATCCCACTGACCGCTTTTATTTTCGTTGGGTTCGGGTTTTATCCCACTGACCGCTTTTATTTTCGTTGGGCATGGGTTTTATCCCTCCGACCTCGGCAGGTTCGGGTTTTATCCCACTGTCCGATTGTCAAAAGCATTTCATTGCTATTGGAGCTGGGTTTGTCCTGCCAGTAAGCATTTTATTTTCATCGCCACTGGAGCTGAGGTTAGTCCCGCCAGTGAGCACTTCATTTTCACAGCCGCTGGAGCGTGTGGTTTGTCCCGCCAGTGAGTATTTCATTTTCAGCCACTAGCCGTTGGGTTTGTCCCACTAGTGTGCCTTTCATTATCACTAGCCGTGGGTCAGTCCCACTAGTGAGCATTTCATTTGCATCACTAACAAACATGGGTCAGTCCCATTAACACTTCATTTCACTTTTTTCATTTGCATCACCAATAAACATGGGTCAATCCCACCAACACTCCATCTCACTTCAATTCATCTGATTTTAATTTCTGTTCGGGTCAGTCCCGTTTAAATTTCTGTTCCGGTCAGTCCCGTTTAAATTCTGTTCGGGCCAGTCCCATGATTAAAAGTTTATTCGGGTTAGTCCCATGATTTTAATTTTTTTCGGGCCAGTCCCATGATTTAAAGCTATTTCGGGCCAGTCCCATGATCTTCAGTTTATTCGGGTCAGTCCCATGATTAAAAGGTTACTCGGCCCAGTCCCATGATTGAAAGTTTATTCGGGTCAGTCCCATGATTAAAAGCTTATTCGGGCCAGTCCCATGATTGAAAGCTTGTTCGGGTCTATCCCGTTTTAAATTTCCTGTGGGTCCATTCCATTTAAATTTCTGTCCGGGTCTATCCCGTGGGTCTATCCCATTTACATTTTCTGTCTGGGTCTATCCCATTTAAATTTCTGTCCGGGTCCATCCCGTGGGTCTATCCCATTTACATTTTCTGTCTGGGTCTATGCCATTTAAATTTCTGTCCGGGTCTATCCCGTGGGTCTATCCCATTTACATTTCTGTCTGGGTCTATCCCATTTACATTTTCTGTCTGGGTCTATCCCATTTACATTTCTGTCCGGATCTATCCCGTGGGTCTATCCCATTTACATTTCTGTCTGGGTCTATCCCATTTACATTTCTATCCGGGTCTATCCCGTGGGTCTATCCCATTTACATTTCTGTCTAGATCTATCCCATTTACATTTCGTTTCGAGTCTATCCCGTTTAAATTTCTGTTCGGGTCAGTCCCGTTTAATTTTCTTGTCTGGGTCAGTCCCCATTTCTAAAACGTCCATCGTTCGAGACGTTCGCAGCCAAATAACACAGGTAAGTATTTGGTGTCTATTTCTTTGTCTCAAATTTTTCCAAAACTCATACAAAGAGGGGCAAACTGTAGACTCCAAATTTTTATTATTTTTAATTTCATTTTTATCATTTATTATTTATTTTTTAATTGAGTTAGATTCTTCATTTTCATTTTTGTAAGATGTTAAAAATGGCTTTAATTCTCTTAAAATTTGGTTTGAAAATTGTTAATTTATTTTTAATTGATTTTTTAAGAAAAATGAAAATGAAAAAGAAAGGAAAAATGTGTGGATAGGTGGAAGTGTGCATGTTGGACAAGTGTACAAAATAATCATTAGACAAGTGTCTAAGGAATTATAGGACAAGTGTATAGGGGGTAGGTGTCAAGGACACTTGGTGGGTTGAGGGAATTTTTGAAACAAAAAAGAAAAAAAGAGAAACAAGCTACGGGGAAGGGGAACGAAAAAGGGAGCAGAAACAAAAAAGGAGGAAAGTAGTGAAGGCTACAGAAAGGACGAAAAGAAAAAACAGAGGGGTGGCTTCAGCGGAAGAAGAGCAAAAAAGAAAAGAAACAGAGGGCTTCGTCCAGGGGAGCTGAGAGAGAGAAGAACCGAGCGGGAAACTCGACTGGAAAATAGGGAGAGGTTTTCAGCAGTAAAAAATTAAAGGGAAAAGCGGAGCCGGCTGGGAAAGAAGAAAAAGCCGAGAGAGAGCAAGAGGAAAGAAACAGAGAGGTGAGGGCTTCGGCCGAAGAAAAGAAGGAGAGCTACGGTTCAAGGAAGAAAATCTGGAAAAAACAGAGAGGGATTGGCGGCTGGTGTGGTGGAGAAAGAATTGAAGCAAAAGAAACAAGGGGAACAACAGAAAAGCAAGGGAAAGGCAGGCAATCCCACACGAATTGCAGTCTTTGATAATAAAGCTTACTGAGAAGGAAAACCCAGTAGCAGAAGGAAATTTGACGGAAGAAAGTGGAGTGGTTGCCGCCGCTAGCATCCGCCGCCACCACCGCAATTTACCATTATCGTCTGCGAAGCATCACCGTCAGAAATGCTGTAAGTTACCCGTTTTCATTGCGTTTCAGTTTTTCCTCAAGCACAGACTTTGGAAAATTTCAGGGCACGTCTGCAGTGCCTTTATTTCTCGCAATTTTCCCGCTGATTGTATATGATTTGGATTGTACATGTCTTCTGTATCAATTGGGCTGCATCTTTGCTTTCTGAAACAATTTTGGGGCCAATCATAGTATAAATGGAGCAAAAGATTGATGAAACCGCTAACACCCCCAATCTGTTCGATGAAATGCTTGTTTGAAAATTATTGTTGAAAAATATTTTGTTTGCAATTTTTTTTCGTGCAAAGAGATCGGCTAAGTCGGCCAATTCACTTTCCTCACATTTGAAAAGTTGTGATGCATTTGCTGTATTTCATTTTTTCCGTTTCGTATGATCCGGTCGAATGAATTCGAATTAATGATAGGAGAGGGAGTTTTGGTTTCTCGTTGTCTATTACCGAATTCTGGTATGGCTTTGACTGCAAAGAAAACTGCGATGGCAACTGATGTTGAATCGATTCGGTGGAGGAGACGATTACTTGTCAAAAATTGTGATTTCCATCCTTCCATTTTGGTTTCGTTTTGTAGTTTAGCCTCAGGGTTCCAGAACTTCATAGTTCGACCCTGAAACCTTCATCAGTCCTTCAATTAGGTCCCTACTTTTGTTTTAACCTCTCATGTTTTCCCTTATTCTGATATGGCCCAAAATTGGGAAATTGAACTTGTTCTTTCCTTAGATTTAAATTAACTCTTAAATATGCATAAGAAGTCCTTTAGCTAGATTAATTCTTGTTTTTTTTAGGTCATAATTGTGACCTAATAATTTTTGTTGATTTGCTAATCTTGTTGGGTTTGGTTTGGATTTAGGTTGTGGGCAATAATATTTGTTTGGATTTGTAAAAGTGGATGTATTTGTTTTGTTTGGGTTTCTGGTTTGGGCTTGGGAGGTAAAGCCCACTCTTGTGGTTGGGTTGTTTGATTTGATAAGCTTTCCATTTCTTTCAATTGGGCCCTTAACTTAATTGCAATTAGGCCCCTAAACTTTATTTTTCTTTAATTTTGACCCCAAAACTTTGTTAATTCTTGCAATAAAGTCCTCGCTTTCTTTAATTTCTTGAATGTAGGTTGTTTACATGATTTAATTGATCCAATTTCATGATTATTTATCAATTTAAGTGGTACCTTGACCCTTTTATTATTTTGGAGGGTAAATTAGTGATTTCACTCCATTTAAGGCATCAACTCAAGGGAGGTATAACTTCTTTTATCTTTTTTGTCTCTCCTATGTGAACCAACGTGCTACGTGAGAAATACATGTCTACTTTGCTTTCCTAGCCTTTCTTTAATTTCTTTTATTTATGTCATTTACTTTTGCTTTTTATTTAAGTTATTCTTTATGGGGTATGTGTACAACTCTTGGCTTGTAATAGTTAGGGATTTAATTATTTTATTCCTTTTCCCCCTTTTAGATTGTAGTAGGGTCTCCCTAATGTAATAGATAGGGCTTGGAGGAGCATTCAATGAAGACCTATCGAAGTCATGTGCCTAGCTAGCAAATGTAATAGTTAGGGCTTTAATTGTCTTATGTGTCTTGCATGCTTAGTTGCTACATGTTAATTTGCTTTGTTAGGGCCTTGCATCTAGTCGAGCATGCTAAATGTTATGTGCTATGTGTTTATGAGTGTTTGGCATGTCTACTCGCTTTCCATAGCGTGAATGAATGTGATGGATGAATGTACGTTTCCACTAGTCCAACGCTAGTCGGAATTCATAGAATGGGCTAGTCCAACGCTAGACCCTTAGGGATTTCCCCTCGTTAGTACATGTTTGCATGTTCATTACATGTCATGCATTCTTTTTAGTTTTATCACTTTGCATGCCCCTCGAACCCCTTTTCCCTCCATTTTAGGATTTTTGCATTTCATGCTAGTTATAGGGTTCATTTGCTTGAGAGTCCCCTTAAATATGGGATATAAACGAGTGTGGCTTTTCCTAAGCCTTAGCACGCTTGTATTCCCTCTATAAAAGGGCAAATTGAGTTACGATTTAGGTCTCCCCGTACCCAATATGCATGAATTCCCTAGGCTCATGCATTTTTAAATCCACTCTACCATTTTATACCCTCATCACACTTTCATTTTCCTCCCATTTTGCACACGTGCACCTTTATGTTTCTTCACTTGCACACGAACACTTTTATCATCACTTGCACACATGCACTTCATACTATCATTTCACATACCGTACCTTGCCCACTCACGTGCACATTTTCATTTACATATTTATTGTCTTTTATTACTTTTTCAAACTCATGTCCTCACATTGCATACATGCATTCCATTCATTTGCATCCCACTCGCATTATTCGTGACTTCTTCAAAGGATCGTTATTGGGCTTCACAATTAATGTGATTGGCACCACTCAACCTTTGAAGAGAAATTTCCCCCAATACCCCTAGGTCTATGGTTTGCATTCATGTAGTGCATCCAAATGTAATAAATTCTTTGATTAAAACAAGAAAATCTTTGATTAAATCATGCAACTAGCCTTGGCTAGGTCAAAGGGGTGCCTTGGATTTTATCCTTGCCTTCCCCTTTGTCAAATGTGACTCCCGAACCTTTTTCTTTGGTTTACGTAGACTAGGAGTCGTTTAAAAAGGGTTTTCTCATTACTTTTTCCTATTTTTCTTTAAAAATACATTTTTTAGGTGACTTGGTACACCTTAACTCATTACCAAGTGGCGACTCCGTATTTTGTTTCGAAAAACCCTTTTTAAACTATAATTTTGGGTCAAATCGTCGCATTCTCATTTAGACCCATTTTTTCTTTTAAATCACAACTCATTTTCCAATCACAAAAAATTCATTTTTAAACCATTTATTTATTTATCAAAAAATGGGGCGCGACATGGACCTCAATCCAAATTGCAACCTCTAATCCAAATGTTACCATTTCGTTCATTTTTCTTCATCATCGTCTATCCTTCATTCAGCATCAACAAAAACTCTGGCGAAACCAAACCGGTCCTCATCTCTTTTCCGACTTCGGCCATTGTGCTCAAAAACCAGACCAATCATCAAAATCATCTTCCACACCCAAAACCCCACCACAAAATCACACCACCATTACCGTCTCAATCTTCAACAGGAAGCATTGTAAGCTAACTTCTTGTTTCCAGGTTTAGCATCAGTTGATTGATTTCTCAAGAATAGGTGAATTCGCGACTAATTGTTAATATTTCCTATTATTTAATATTTGAATCCAAATAAACCGAAAGCAGATATCAGAGTTCTTGTGTGATGAATCCATAATCACGATACATTCGTGGCAAATATTATGCACTACAAAATCAAAATTTTTGCAAAGTTTTAGTCACGATTGTATATAAGATGCCTCCAAAACAAAGATAAATTTGTGGCAAATACTTTCGCCATGGTTTAGGAGGCTTCTTAGAAAAAATTGGGAGTGTAGTTTTTTTTTTTTTTTTGGGGTAGCGATATATTGCCTTCATGCATTCTATGTATTTGCTTAAAATTAACTAAGTTGTGAAAAGAGGACAAAAAAGTGAATCTATCACATCATGAATAAAAATTTTCATATAAAATTTAAGATCAAATTTGGAAAAAGTATTGGATGTACCACATAGGCCATGTAGCATGTCACATGGTTAATATTAATCACTTATCCAAATAATAGTGGTGAGCCATTCTTTGTCTTGATTAGACACACACAGATAATGAGTGACCCACCACATTACTTGGTAACTTTTGACCAGTATTAGCATGTTGTGAAGACAAGAAATGACTCACCACACTATTATTAGTGATGATTGGTTGATACTTGTGCACTACAAGATGGAAACCTTTATGGTGGGAACCTGCCTATGGTAGGAAGACGGAGACGTTAAATTGTTGTACTGCGTGTGGAGAGAAAATATACGAGAACCGTCTGCGGATGTAACGAAAAAGCACACTGACTTCCGTATGAGTTGGGGCCAGGAAGTGTTTTGCATGTTAAAACCAGAGGCATTTATGTATTTGTAAATGTACCCATTACGACTGGAAAAAGGTTGCAAATGCCTTGGACAAAAAATGTGCATAAAGAAGGTACCGAAATTTTAAGAAATAATAAATGATTATCGCACACACATGGGGGATAATAATTTGGAAGAAGGAAAAGTGGAGGTAAACAAAAGGATTCAAGCTTTCATTATATTTATATACATATATAAATTTAGTGACCAAGTGTTCAGCTTAAACATTTGGGGAAAATGGTCCCATGACTATCGTTATGGTAAAAAAAAATTATTATAATAGGTTATAATAAGTTTAGCAACAATTTGATTACCTGTTGGACTTATCCACTTGAATAGGATTATGCGTAAAAATAAGGAAGTAAGTTTGTCATCTAAAATAGTAAGTTAACGTAATAAACTAGTAATTTTTGTAGCCCAAAACGTGAATTGAAAATATTACGAAACATACTTTTTAAAGAGATAAATTACAATTTTTATCCTCAATATACTTTTGAGGGAGTAAGTTTATTTGAAATAATAGTATGTTTTTATACATAAATAATCATTTTTACTTATAACGTAGTAAATTTGATTAATGACAAAAACATGCTAATTTATGGCAAAAATTCTCTATTATGCTTAAAAAACTTTTGCCAAGCCCATATTTTTTTGTTATTTAAAATAACACTAAAATGTTTTATTAATGATTAAAATTGAGTACCTTACTTAGTAAGTAATGTTAATATACTTGTATAAATACTTGATCGTATGTGAAAAAATTAGTATTTTTGAAATTTATACATAATTAAATTTTTTCTGTTGCAGTTTAAAAAAAAAAAGTAAGCGAAATTTTTTTTGCCCAGAGCACCAAAATCCACAAGTCAAAATAGTTGGTCTGAAAGGGAAAGATACAGTTGAATAGCATTGTTTAAAGTACCAAATAAATAGATGTAAAATGCTGGTTAAAAACTGGTAGTTTGACATATAATAAAGGAAAGTCATAAAAATCTGGCCATTTATGGAAAAAGTTTTCATTAATAAAAATTCCAGCTCTTCACGGCTTTCTTACCAGTCCTCCAAAGCAAGAGCAAAGTGCCAATAATTGAAATAGTAATCTTTTCTATTTATACATAATTAATTTATTTTTTGCAAATAAAAAAATTATTGAAATTTTTTATCAGAAAGCACATAAGTCAAAAGGATTGGTCTAAAAGGAAAATGAATAGCAAATATGTACAGTACTTGTATTTCACGTTCGAAGGACTACAGTGCTGTTTTTCACAATACCCCGAAAAATATGCAATGCAAACGGAACCGATTCTTCATTATTTAAAATACCAAATCTATGATTGTGTTTTAACTGTTATCCATTGATATTCTAAAGTATCATTTTTTCATCCAATACCACCTCTTTAACACCCGTTTTCCCTTAAAATTTTATTTATTGGATGAAAAAAAATAAACCTTTTATGCAATAAAACACTAGCTCTTTATGCCTTTCCTCCATTATAAGAACAGAGTACTCATTTTTCCCTAAAAAAATGAATGGATAAAATAAAAAAAAACAATTTTAGGTTAAAACACTAGCTCTTTTTGACTTTTCTCCATTATAAGAGCACAGTACCCATTTTCCTCATCAAAAATTTTATTTATCAGATAAAATAAAAATAAACTTGTTTTCCCATAAAACACCAACTCTTTATGACATTTCTCCATTATAAGAACAAAATACCCATTTTCTCACAAAAATTTATTTATCGCCTAAACTTAAAATAAACCTATTTTTTAATAAAATACTAACTCTTTTGCACTTTCCTCCATTATAAGAACAAAGTACTGATTTTTACATAAACAAAATTTATTTATCGACTAAATTAAAATGAAATCCATTTTCCAATAAAACACTAGCTCTTTATGACTTTTCTCCATTATAAGAACAAAGTACCTATTTTGTCATTAAACATTTATTTATCGGCTAAACTAAAAATAAACCCATTTTTCAATAAAATACTACCTCTTTATCACGTTCCTCCGTTATCAGAACACAGTACCCATTTTTGCATATAAAAATTTTATTTATCGGATAAAATAAAATTAAATCTGTTTTCCAATAAAACACTAGCTTTATGGCTTTCCTCCATTATGAAAATAGAGTACCCATTTTTTATAAACAAATTTATTTATTAGATAAAATAAAAATAAATTCATTTTTCAATAAAAGCACCAGCTACTTATGGCTTTACTCCATAAATTATCTATTTTCATATGTTAATTTATTAGTTAGATAAAATCAGAATGAAATTAGGTTGAACAATAAATTACCCTTTACGATGAAATTGAAATATAGAAGAGTTACCCATAGCAAGTTTTAACTCCATTTCCAATACAAAAATATGCTACAAATTCTTTTGGCAACTACAAGACACCTCATTCATAAAGTCTCAAGAAACCTTTCCAATCATTATGCAAAAGCAACTTATTCATTCTAAATTTTTAGCATCAATTTGATTATCAGTTGGACGTATCCACCTAAATAGGATAATATGTATTTTCTGGGACACAAGACATAATAGGAATTAAACTTGCATTAACGTAGACCTAACAAAATGAGAGAAATAGCATAACAATTAATACAATAATAAGAATAACAGAGTTGGTATAACAAAATTAGTTTAGTCTACAAATTTATTTTTTTCTATAGATAGTTCGCGAATATGACATTCAACCACCAAAAAAAAGACATCTATATCTGTTATATGTATTGCAGAGAGAATTTTAGATAAGGAGCTTTCCAAATTGTCAAAAGTTTGAATACTATTTTATTACAATTTTACATTTCTAAAATTAAGAAATGTTTATCTCACAACTAATCCTTTAATTGCTCGTACAAATCCTATAATCATGCTCATGTTTTTCCCACATTTCTCTCACATTTTCCCCACTAACCAATAAAATTAAAAATCCCGAATTTTAACTAACAGATAATAACCAACCATGTCAAATTAATATCTGCAAATTTCAATTAACATCTCACATTTACTACTGACTTTACTGATAGTATTAACTAACAGTTATTACTGACATTCACAACTCACACTTACCACATTACTCATAGTAATAACTAACTGTTGATTTAAGATATTCGCAATAGCGAAAGTCACATATCCAAAATTTAGGAGCATGTTGAAATAATAATTTTCACAATTCAATGTATTTTATTGCCATAATATAGTTTACTCTCAGAATCATTCACAAAAACTGCTGCACACTAATCCAATTGACCCATTTAATTTGCCATCATATAAATTCAATACAGTGAAAAAATTACGTATCATACATTTTTTCACTAATGATAAATCTTAGTTACAAACATTTCAGTCAGTGACAAAGCCAAGATTTTTTTTCTAGAGAGGCTAAAATGGATACTCAGTTTTTATAATGGAAAAAAGCCAAAAAGAGTTAGTGTTTTATTGAACAATGGATTTATTTTAATTTCATCCGATAAATAGATTTGTTTATGCAAAAATGGGTACTCTGTTCTTATAATGGCGGAAAGTCATAAAGAAATAGTGTTTTATTGAAAAATCGAATTTTCATGTATTTTATCCGACAAATAAATTGGTTTATGAGAAAATTGGTGTTAAAGAGGTGGAATTTTTGTAGAGGGGCTGAAATGGGTACTCTGTTTTTATATTGGAGGAAAGACATAAAGAGTTAGTGTTTTATTGAACAATAGGTTTATTTTTATTTCATCCGATAAATAAATTTGTTTATGCAAAAATGGGTACTCTGTTCTTATAATGGAGGAAAGCCATAAACAGCTACTGTTTTATTCAAAACCGAATTTTCATGTATTTTATCCGATAAATGAATTGGTTTATAGGAAAATTGGTGTTAAAAAGGTGAAATTTGATGGGAAAATGATACTTTACGATACCAATGGATAACAATTACAACACAATCACAGATTTGATATTTTAAGTAGTGAAGAATCGGTTCCGTTTCAATTACATATTTTTCGGAATATTTTTCAAAAATAGCACTACAGTCCTTCGAACATAAACTATAGGTACTGTACGTATATGCTATTCTTTTCCCTATTACACCATTCCTTTGACTTATGTGCTTTCTTATAAAAGATTCTCATTCATTTTTTAAATGGAAAAAAATTAATGAAATATGTATAATTCGAATAAAATACTATTTTAATTATTGCCATTTTGCTCATACGTTGCAAGATTGATAAGAAAACCGTAAAGCGTTGCTATTTTTATGAATGACAACTTTTCCCGTAAAAGCCTGCTCTTTATGTCTTTTCTTTATTATATGTCAACGCACCTGCTTTTAACGAGCATTTTACATCTAATTTATTTAGTACTATAAACAATGATATTCAGAATGTTTCTTTCCCCTTTAGACCAATAACTTTGACTTGTGGATTTTTGTGCTCTGAGAAAAAAGATTTTCGCTTACCTTTTTTTTAAACTGCAAAAGAAAAAAATCAATTTTTCCCCATAAATCTCAAAAATGCTTATTTATATACATACCATCAAGTATGTATACAAATATAATAACTGTACTGACTAAGTAACGTACTCAGTTTTAATCATTAATAATACATTTTTGTGTTATTTCAAATAACTCTAAAATATGGGTTATGTATAAGTTTTTTTAAGCATAATACAATATTATGGCCATAAATTAGCATGTTTTTGTCATTAATCAAATTTACTATGTTATAACTAAAACTCACTATTTCTGTATAAAAACATATTTTTACTTCAAATAAACTTACTCCCTCAAAAGTATATTTGGGATGTACTATTGTAATTTATCTGTTTAAAAAGTATGTTTCATATTAATTACAATTTAGCTTTTCGATTGCAAAAGTTACTAATTTATTACGTTAACTTACTATTTTGAATGACAAATTTACTCCCTTATTTTTACCCATAATCCTATTCAAATGGATAGATCTAACGGGTAATCAAATGATCGCTAAAATTTTTAGAACCTATTATATCATGTCTAAAACTGTGTTGTTTACCGCATCGATAGTTATGGGACCATTTTCTCGGATGCTTAAGCTGAACACTTGGGTACTGAATTTATATATGTATATAAATATAATGAAGGCTTGAATCCTTTCGTTTACCTCCACTTTTCCTTCTTCCAAATTATTATCCCCCACACATGTGCGATAATCATTTATTATTTCTTAAAATTTTGGTACCTTTTTTACGCACATTTTTTGTCCAAGGCATTTGCAACATTTTTCCATTGGTAACGGGTACATTTGCAAATACATAAATGCCTCTGATTTTAACATGCAATAACACTTCCTGTCCCAACTCGTACGGAAGTCAGTGTGCTTTCTGGTTGCATCCGCAGACGATTCTCGTATATTTTCTCTTCACGCATTGTGCAACAATTTAACGTCTCTGTTTAGACTGTATATAACGTCAACACGTGTCGCTCTCTGCCGGCCTCCCTACCATAGGCATGTTCCCACCATAAAGGCTTCCCTACAAGATATGCTTGACGTCAGAGGAAATTGAGTACATCCAGTATTTTCTCAAACGGTGCTAAATTTCCAAACCTCACGACACCTGTATTTAGAATAAAATTATAAAAATGGAGTATATAGACGTAAATAGCAGTAGTTGGTTGATATAGCTATAGACATACAAAGCTTACATGAATTTACTAGATATCTCCAAAAGAAATTTACAAAGCTCCTGGGGTTTCGATAGCATTGGCATATGATCAGCGTGGACAATCTCTTTCACTTCTGCCACCCCGATGTTTTTAACCAGCCATCTTTGGAAATCTGATGGTAATCCTTTATCCTCAGTACATATGATACCGAGCCATACCATTTTGCAAAAAACATTTTCCTCTTTGACAAATTCTCTTCGAGTAGGGGGCTTGGCCTAATCAACAATTTTGCCAATTCAATATCCTAAGAAACGAAAAAAGGTGTTTTAATTACTTCAACTTGCAATATTGCTAATGAAAAAGAGGGAGCCTGTTTAGATTGCAATTTTTGGAGAGTTTTGGGAGAAAAAAATACTATAGCACTTGAAGAAGCGCTGAGCTTCCCCGAGCCGAGCTGACCTGATGAGCTCGGCGTGCTGATGATGAGAACGTATCCCAACCCTGCAAAACGAACAAGAAGTAGTCTCTAGGGTGACTAACTGGGGAGCTCCGAGGTGGCCCCCGAGGGCACTCCGACGGTTAAGTTAGTTTTTCGGTGAGTGGAGTTCACGGGAAGAGGAGCAGTCGGGAGTAATTTGCCAATAGTGAGCGTACCTTGTGTAGTTGGTGTGCGTTACCATTTATACCTGCTTGTGAGTCCGACCTCCGTACGTTTCGGGACCTGCCCGGGATAACCTCAATCCCGCGCTGAGGGGGATTCTCCCCGCCTTCGGCGGGATTGTTTCGCAGAGCCTCTCGAAGCCCTAGTGGTGGTGTGCCCCAAGACGGTTGTTAGGAGCCTAGGGCTCAGGCCCAGCTCCGACTGTCCTGGGCTGCCACATGTCTAGGCCCAGGACGGGGCCTCTGCACTAGCCCCCTAGATTAGGTAGGGCTTCCAGGTAGACCTAATCTACACCCTTGCCACGTGAGAGCTCAGCGTCGCACTGCTCTGCCATGGTCACCTCCGGTACAGTGCCGTTACTGAAAAAGCTGCGCCCGCGTCCTTTCAGTTGTCGCGTCTCTTCGGTCTCCGTACCGCTCTTAAATGCGTTCACATGGGGCGATTCAAATTCAGACAGCCGTTTCCCCCTATTCCACCCCCTATAAATAGGGGTTGCCAAATTTCATCCGACTCTCTTTGCCATTTTCTTCCCCTCGTGAGTTTTCTCATTCTCTGAAATTCCAGCGGCGAGACTCCCAACCCCAAGTGCCCAGATTCCGGCGATTCTTCCCCCTTTTCCCATTCCGTTCATCAGTAAGTCCTTTTCCCTCCTTCATTGCTCTCCTTTTCTTTCCTCTTGCCATCTTCCGCTTTTTATGTCGGATCGGTCCGACGTTACTTCCACCACCTCCCAGATTCCTGCCCACCGTAGAGCCCCCAGGATCTTCATCTCTTCTTCGTCTTCATCCTCATCCTCATCTTCATTCTCTCTTCCACCTCTTTCTTCTTCCGCTTCCAATCTCGACCTGTTCGAGTCTATAGTCATCATGAGCTCTCCATCTGCCCATTCTCCCTTGGCCCAGATCCTGGAGGAGGCGGTCGAGCTCAACGCTTTCGTCGAGCGACAGGCCATCTCCGTCCCTTCCTCCAAGTCCCCCCATGACTCCCCCGGCGGAGCCCGGGGAAGGGCTGGTGAGGACAGGGACTCCTCCGAGGGTACCCCTGCCTCCGAGCAGGGGGATGATCCTGGACTTGGCTATGGTCATCCCGACCAGCAAGAAGTCACTCTCTCACCCGAGGCAGTGGCCGAGCTGGCCGGGTCTTTTTCTATTCCTCCGGCCTTTGACTCGAGGACTGCCGGGCCCAACGACCGAGGTAGCCGACCTTCCTTCGGCTTCGTAGCCATCTATAGGGAGCAGTTGGTCGCAGGGCTCCGGCTCCCCATTCCCTCGACCCTGGCCGAGATCTTAAACTACTGGGGGCTCAGGATCACCCAGGTCCACCCCAACTCGATCAGGATCATCATTGGATTCCTGATCTACTTCCAGATCTGCTCCATCCCCTATTTTCTCTCCCTCTTCCGAGCCTCTTACACAATGCCCTAAAGGATATGGTGGGCAGAGATGATGTGGGAGCCGATCTGGCGGAGGTTCCCTTGGAGGATGACGAGGCTCCCGGCAGGGCTTCCGGAAAGTAGCCGGTGGCCTAGGGGTGTTGAGGGGGACGAGCTGTACATGGCCAGGCTTTCATTTTTGGGGTAGAGAGAAAGCATATCTTTCCCCAGTGTGAAGGGTACGGATATCTAGCATCACCAACTCTCCCAGTATGTAAAACCTGCTGCCGGGTTTTCCTCATGTCAGTAGTCACCTGCAAGAGGTTTGTCTGCCTAAGGGTAGCGACCACTCCAGAAACCCTTTCCATTTTCCTTTTATAGCTCGGTAGGCTTTGTAATAGATAGGTTTTGAATGTATATATGAAATAGCATTCAATGAAAACTGCCTAATTTTGACTTTCAATCTTTGCTTGCGTCGAGCCTTGATAATTGAAGTGGTCTGCCGACCTCCCGGGTCGAGCATCGAACTGATCCACCAAAACGATGTGCCGGGCCTCTCGGGTCGAGCATCTACCAAGCTTTAAGCTAACAACTGAGTTGTCAAGGGCAACAGTTTAAGGTAGCAACAAACTACATCAGGCTAATTAGCGACGTGCTGACCTCTTGGGTCGATCACCCAACTTTAAAGGCAGCCATGCCGACCTCCTGGGTCGAGCGTCAGAATTTTAAAGACAATCATGCCGGCCTCTTGGATCGAGTACCAAACTTTAAAGGCAACCCTGCCGACCTCCTGGGTCGAGTGCGAGATTTTAAAGATAGTCCTGCCGGCCTCCTGGCCGAGCGTTGTGCAAAAGTAATTCGCGATGTGCCGACCTCCGGGTCCGAGCACCACCCTTCCAGGGCAGTCATGCCGACCTCCTGGGTCGAACGTCGAACTCCCGGATTTCAACAAACTACATCAAAATGGTTTATGATGCGCCGGCCTCTGTAGCCAAACACCAAACTTTACAGCTTTAAAGGCAGCCATGCCGACCTCCTGGGTCGAGCATCTACTCTCAAACTTTAAAGGCATTCCATCCGTTACCATTCATCTCCAACCCCCCACTAGGACACTTAATATTGTCTGAATGTGCTAGTGTAGGACCTAAACTTTAAAACTAAACGGCGTTGGTAAAAGGAAAGTTAAAAGTCTGACATTTATTCAATGACGAACTTTTACACGAATTCTGAAGAATAGACTTCCCTGGCCCAATCTAACCTACGAACAATCGCAAGTTCGAGAAATGCCAAGTGCGGGATATTTTCACTCCATCTAATTTTGCAAGCTTGCAGTAGCCGACTCGGCTAGTTTCCAGGACTTTGTACGGCCCTTCCTAATTAGGGTCGAGCTTGTTGGAACTATGGGTTCGGCTGACGGAGCTCTTTCTTAAGACGAGGTCTCCTGGCTGGTACTGCATGTTCCTTACTTTTGCGTTATGATAGCGGGCGAGCTGGCTTTTGTACTTAGCCATCCGTATCGCCGCTTCCTCGCGCTTGGCCTCCAGCATGTCCAAGTTACATCTCAACTCTTCTTCGTTAGCTGACACAACGAAGTTCTGTGTCCGAGGCGAGGGGAGGCCGATCTCCGCGGGCACCACTGCTTCTGCTCCGTAAGTCAGGGAGAATGAGGTCTCGTGAGTGGCCGCCCTTGGCGTAGTGCGGTAAGCCCAGAGGACACTAGGGAGTTCATCTAGCTAGTTGGACTGGGCTAATTCCAACCTAGTCTTTATTCCTTGCAAAATGGTTCAATTAGCATTTTTCACCTGGCCATTGGCCTGGGGGTGGCCGACCGATGTGAAATGTTGGTTAATCCCGAGCTCGGTGCACCAGCTCCGGAAGGGGTTTTCGGCGAACTGCCGCCCATTGTCAGATATCAAGACATGTGGAATCCCGAAGCGGCAGACTATGTTCTTCCAAAAGAACTTCTGAATTGCTTTTTCAGAGATAGTGGCCAGGGGCTCGGCCTCCATCCACTTTGTGAAATAGTCGATGGGCACCACGAGGTGCTTGTACCTGCCAGGAACTCGGGGAAAGGGATCCAAAAGGTCTATTCGCCACTGGGCAAAGGGCCAAGGACTATGGATGGAGACCATCTCCCCAGTTGGCTGGTGGCGCAGCGGGGCGTGCACCTGGCAAGCCCGGCATTTCTGAACTAGAGCCTCAGCATCTCGAAACACCGAGGGCCAATAGTAGCCTAAGAACAGGCACTTTTTGGCCAACACCCGGTGAAGAAGTGCTGAGGTTCCCCGAGCCGAGCTGACCTGATGAGCTCAACGTGCTGATGATGAGAACGTATCCCAGCCCTGCAAAATAAACAAGAAGTAGTCTCTAGGGTGACTAACTGAGGAGTCCCGAGGTGGTTCCCGAGGGCACTACGACGGTCAAGTTAGTTTTCCGGTGAGTGGAGTTCACGGAAAGAAGAGCAGTCGGGAGTAATTTGCCAATAGTGAGCGTACCTTGTGTAGTTGGTGTGCGTTACCATTTATACCTGCTTGTGAGTCCGACCTCCGTACGTTTCGGAACCTGCTCGGGATAACCTCAATCCCGCGCTGAGGGGGATTCCCCCCGCCCTCGGTGGGATAGTTTCCCAGAGCCTCTCGAAACCCTAGTGGTGGTGTGCCCCAGGATGGTTGTCAGGGGCCTGGGGCCCAGGTCCAGCTCCGACTGTCCTGGGCTGCCACGTTTCAAGGACCAGGACGGGGCCTCTGCACCCGAGATCCCACATGTGCCGCGCATAAGCTTTCGTGAACTTCACGGAGGATGTAGTCACCTTCCTCAAGAGTCACGCACTTTATCCAAGGGGACAGATACGACCTCCTATAGAGGGTCCCCCCAGCGTAGGCGTACTTAGCAACTCTGAGCTGGAGTCGGCGAGCTTCGGTTTTGTCCCCGGGAATGACACCCGAGTTGAGGAAGTTCACGAGGGGAGTCATCCAGGTGGCCGAACTGTCTATGGCCAAGACTTGGACCGGGTCAATGCTCTTCTGCTTGACTACCTCTACCAAGACTTCCTTGCTCAGGTGAGCAAACGAGGAGGACGCCAGTTTCGACAGGGCGTCCGCGCGCTTGTTCTGGGATCTCAGCACCCGCTCGATTTCAAAAGTATCGAACAGGGCTATTGCCTCTCATACCTTAGCCAGGTATTTCTTCATGACCTCCTCCTTAGCCTCGTACTCCCCGTGAACTTGTTGGACTATGAGCTGAGAGTCGCTCCGGACTTTGATCGCAGTTATACCCATCTGGTGGGCTATCCGCAATCCTGTCAATAGGGTCTCGTACTTAGCCTCATTATTGGATGCCGGGAAATTGAATCTGAGTGCGTAGATCAGCTCTTTCCCGGTGGGCGAGGTGAGCAGCAGGCCGGCACCGCTCCCTTCCTTACTCGAGGCCCCGTCTGCGAATAGTACCCACGGCTCTTCCGGCCGTACCTCCGTGGGCGGAGAGCTCGGCTCAGCCATAGACAAACTTGCCCCCTCGGCAAGGAAGTCTGCCAAGGCCTGAGTTTTAATAGCAGTGCGAGGCTGATAGCCGATGTCGTGCTCAGCCAGCTCGACGGCCCACTTGGTCATTCTGCCCGAGACCTCAGGTTTGGTGATTATCTGACGTAAGGGTTGATCCGTCATGACAATAATGCTGTGGGTTTGGAAGTAAGGTCGGAGCTTCCGAGCGGCGTGCACCAAGGCCAAGACTAATTTTTCTGCAGGCGTGTACCGCGTTTCCGGCTCTTGTAGAGCACGGCTGACGTAGTATATTGGCCTCTGAGCCCCCTTGTCCTCCCGTACTAGAACCGCGCTAACGGCCTCGTTGCAGGCAGACAAGTATAGGAACAGGGTTTCTCCCCGCTCCGGGGCGGTCAAAGCAGGCAGCTCAACCAGGTATGCCTTTAGGTCGGTGAAGGTTTTCTGGCATTCCTCAATCCACTGAAAGTCCTTGGGTGCTTTCAGGATTCGAAAGAAGGGTAACCCCCTTATCGCGGAGCACGAGAGGTATCTATTCAGGGCGGCCATCCTTCCCGTGAGCCATTGGACCTCTTTGACGCTCCTCGGAGGGGCCATGTCCATGATGGTCTGGAGTTTATCCGGGTTGGCCCGGATCCCCTTTCGAGAGTCTAGGAAGCCCAGGAACTTTCTCGACCTAACCCCGAAAGTACATTTCTTCGAGTTCAGCCGCATCCGGCTTTTCCATAGAATGTTCAGGATTTCCCTCAGGTCGGGAGCGAGCTGCCGGTCAGTTCGACTCTTGACGATCATATCGTCCACATAGGCCTCCATGCTCCTGCCGATCTGCTTTTGGAACAACTTGTTGACCAAACGCTGGTAGGTAGCTCCGGCGTTTTTTAACCCAAACGGCATTGTCCGGTAGCAATAAATCCCTTCCTCGGTGATGAAGTCTTTTCCCGGTCCTCCTCGGCCATCTCTATCTGGTGGTATCCCTTGAAGGCATCCAAGAAACACAAAATGTCAAAACCCACAGTTGAGTCTACTAACCTGTCGATCCTCGGCAAGGGGAAGCAGTCTTTAGGGCAGGCCTTATTGAGGTCTGTGAAGTCCACGCACATCCTTCAAGACTGGTCCTCTTTCTTCACCAGGACGGGATTGGTTAACCAGGTCGGGTAGTATACCTCCAGGATGATCTTGGAGTCCAACAGCTTGCCGATCTCTTTCTTGATCACCTCGTTCCGCTCCGGGGCGAAGCTTCTATTCTTCTGCTTCACTGGCTTGAAGCGGGGGTCTATGTTGAGGTGGTGAACGGCCAGGTCAGTCGGAATCCCGGGCATGTCTTCAACCGTCGACGCGAAGACCTGAGAATACTCCCTCAGCAGGGCCTTCAAACTCTCTTTCTCATCAGGGGGTAGCCGCGCACCGATGCGGAGGATCTGGTCAGGCCTGTCCTCCCTCAAGGGTAACTCCTCGATCTCGTCCTGAGTGCCCAGCTGTTGGGCCTCCTCCCCCGGGATGTAGGGCTCCAAGCTGGTCGTCTGGACGACCACCTTCTCATGTCCTCGGAGCATGGCCAAGTAGCAAGCACTGGCCATTTCCGGATCGCCGTGCACCTTTGCTATTCCTCCCGGAGTGGAAAATTTGACGCTGAGGTGGAGAGAAGAGGGGATAGCTCGGAGGGCGTTCAAAGCAGGCCGACCTAAGAACACGTTGTATGGGGATGGTTGTTTGACCACCACGAAATTGACTGGGATGGTCCGGCATTTTGGGGCCTACCCTACCGTGACCATCAGGGTGATCATTCCCTCCGGGTGAATGGGTGGTCCGGTGAATGCCACCAGCGGTGTCCGGATCGGGGTCAGCTATCCGTCCTCCAGGCCGAGCTCTTTGAACACCCGATAAAACAAGATGTCCACAACACTTTCTTGGTCGACGTACACCTTCTTCACCCGATAGTTATTGGTGACGACGTCTATTACGATGGCCTCGCGGTTTCCGGATGCCAGGGGAACCGCGTCCCTTGGTCCGAAGGTGATTTCCTCATCCATGCGCAGGCGGTTCAGGGAATCATCTCCCTCGAGGAGAGGTCGCCTGTTTTTCCGAGCTGCATGGCTATCCCTCCCGTGGAGCCCCCAGCGATGGTGTTTATCACCCCTGCTAAGTTCTGGGTGTCCTGGTCGGGGAAGTTGTCCCGGGGAATGTCACGCCGCTCAGGGCGGCCGCGACGCTGGCCCTCGTCCCTGTCCCCGCGGTAGGTGCGCCCTGACTCCTGGGCTGGTTAAACTTGCCGCACAAATCGTCCCAGGAAACTGCGCTGGATCAGATCCTCGATCTCCCTCCGCAGGGCCCAGCACCCCTCCGTGTTGTGCCCGACGTCACGGTGAAAGGCACAATACCGGTTCTGATTCCTTTTGTTCCGGGGGGTCCTCATCTTAGGCGGCCGTTCCCCTAGGCCCTTTGCCTCCATGACTGCCAGGATCTAGACCCTAGGCCGAGTCAGGGGGTATAGCCCTTCTCCGGGAGCGGGGGCGGAGCAGGGGCCTTTTCCTTCGAATGCCGGTCAAAGACGTTTCTCTTGGCCAGGCCATCCTTGATCTCAGAGAGGTTTCCCCGTCCCCTCCGATCTCCGAGCTCCCGATCCGACTCTCTTTTCAGGCGGGCTGCTTCCTCTGCGCTGGCGGCTGCGTGCGCCCTGGTCAAGAAATTCTTCCAGATTTCCAGGAGGCTTCTCGGCTAGCTTGTAGAAGAATTCCTCTACCCTGATCCCATTCGTGAAGGCGGCCATGACCACCTTCTCATCCTTGTCCCTGATCTGCAGGCTCTCCGTGTTAAAGCGGGTCATGAAATTCCTCAGTGACTCGTCTGGCTTTTGTCGGATCGCCATCAGGTGAGCCGCGTTTTTCGAATAAATCTTCGAAGAGACGAATTGGGTGACGAACTGCCTAGCCAGCTCGGTGAAACTTCGGATGGACCCCGGCGCCAGGCCCTGGAACTAGAGCCGAGCCTTTCTCTTCAGAAACATGGGGAAGGTCTTGTAGCGGATTTCATCCGCGGCGGTTTGCAGACGCATGTGCGTCAGGAAGACCGAGAAGTGGTCCTCCGGGTCGGTTGAAACGTCATACAACTCAATATTCGGGATCTTGAACCTCCGGGGTAGTGGGTAGTCCTCTATCTCCCGGGTAAAGGGAGAGGTCGTGTAGTTGTCCTCGTACAACTGCGGTCGCAGGATCTGCTCGAGTTCGTCTCAGACAGGCTTCCACTGGGGAAGGTTGTGCGGCCGGCTCTTGACAGATCGAGCGGGGGAAACATTCAGGGCCGTTCCACACGGGCTTTCGTGGGGAGGGGTTTCTCGGACGGCTCTCTGCGGACCGGTCGCGGGAGTACCTCTCACTATCTCCGACTACCGAGGCCCGTGGGCGAGGGGGGGTCCGTGGCCGCTTCCTTCTGGGAGGTTGGTCCTGTGACTCATCCTTTGAGAGGATGAGCGGGGGTTCCTTCTCCTTCGCCTTGGAAGTCGGTGCACCCCCGGCCTCACCCCCTTCCTTCGCCTACCGGATTATGTCTTCCAATATGGGGAGATTCTCCACCATGAACTGAAAGATCTGCTGTCTCCGTTCCTCTGAAAGGGCTGAGCCCCCGGCGTCCCGAGCCGCCTCGGCCTCCATTCGTCGGGACCCCTCGCCGGCTCCAGGGTCGGCGTTCTCTACAGTTCGTTTGGAACGTGTTCTGGCCATCAACACAACTTCAATTACCTTGCGTTTCCCATAGACGAAGAAGCGCTGAGCTTCCCCGAGCCGAGCTGACCTGATGAGTTCGGCGTGCTGATGATGAGAACGTATCCCGGCCCTGCAAAACAAACAAGAAGTAGTCTCTATGGTGACTAACTGGGGAGCCCCGAGGTGGTCCCCGAGAGCACTCCGACGGTCAAGTTAGTTTTTCGGTGAGCGGAATTCACGGAAAGAAGAGCAGTCGGGAGTAATTTGCCAATAGTGAGCGTACCTTGTGTAATTGGTGTGCGTTACCATTTATACCTGCTTGTGAGTCCGACCTCCGTACGTTTCGGGACCTACCCGGGATAACCTCAATCCCGCGTTGAGGGGGATTCTCCCTGCCCTCGGCGGGATTGTTTCCCAGAGCCTCTCAAAGCCCTAGTGATGTTGTGCCCCAGGATGGTTGTCAGGGGCCTGGGGCCCAGGCCCAACTCCGACTGTCCTGGGCTGCCACGTGTCTAGACCCAGGATGGAGCCTCTGCAGCACTTTTTGTAGAATGTAATGTATGTGAGATAAAAATATAATTAAAATATGAGAAAAAATATTCTTACAAAAATTTAAAAATATTTATAAAAAATGCAATCCAAACAGGGTCAAGAATTAATGATTGCAATAATGGGCTTACCTCGGTGGAGCATAGTTGGTAGGCTTTGGTTGTGAGAAACTTGGGCCCAATAGATAGTGCTCGTCTTGGGTTTTCTGGACTACCTTAGGATAAATATTGTGTGTCTAATGTCTCTCTTGCTGGGTATAGCTCAAGTAGCTTTCAGAGAAGAATATAAGAACAACACAAATTGCAAGCAAAATTCAGCAAAAATGTATTGTCATAAGAGAAACTATAAATATATCTCTATATCTAATGGATGAGTCACGAGTTTGGTGTTAAAAAATTATGCCATTTTTGTTATTTCAGATATACCTTTTCAAGATTCAGCATAATATATCCACATCCTATCAGCAAAAATTTTCACTCTTATGTAACTACTGCCATTATACGCATTCTCCATGTAGACCTCCACTATTCAACAACCTATTAATTAGCTAAAACCACTAATAACCTTTTTCCTTTTCAAAAGTAGAAAAAAATGTTATACTCTCATTTGTAAGACAATTAAAATTCTCAATAATCACCAATAAATAATATCTTTTTCTTTATGAATTTTTTTTAATGTGCCTCTCCCACAAGTAATTAATAATGCATTTCTAGGATAGTGTCATTTATAAGACTACCAAAATTTGCAATAATCACCAATAAATTATATCTTTTTCTTTATGAATATTTTTTAATGTGCCTCTCCCACTAGTATATTACTAAAAGGATTTCAAACTGAAAATTTTAATCTTTTATCTTTACCAAAAACAAATCAACATAGGATCTCAAATGGAAAATTGAAAATCCCTAACAAAATTAGTCAAGTGCAAGGCATGCGAACCGCTAAAAATGAACATTTTCATCTATTATTTTAAAGATCGTATCTAATTTTGTTATTTTAGTAATTTAAATTCTCATTTTCAAAACAAAAAAAACTCTCATTTTCACAACTTTTAATGAGAAATTAGAAAACCCTAATAGACATACAAGAAACAAAATTGAATATGACCCTCAAGATGATGAACCAAAACTATCTAATTAAACCAAAAAACTATCATTTCTAACAATGCATGTACGGTGTACGGTGTACGGTGTATGGTTTTTTTCTTTTAATTTTTCATTAAAGATCCTAAATTAGCCTTCTTTTGTAAAGGTAAAGGATTTAAAATAGTCATAATGATAGATAAAGGACTAAATTGGTCAAAACCCAAAAGTTGAAGGATCAAAATAGCCATTTTCCAGCTAAGAGAGGCGGGCGGTGTTCGAATCTCAGCCAAATCCGATATGCACTACTACTAGCTGATTGGTGATTTTCTTAGCACCATCCAATTATCTCCTTTCGTGTTTGTAATCTGTTTGATTTTGAGCCTGAATGAGAATTACAAATTAATGCTCACCGTCAGATCAGTTTGTTACCTTTTCCCCAATATAAGATGGGGTATGAACAGCATCAGGCATCAAGGCTGAAACAAAAACAGCAACTGAGATCTTCTCGGGGTAGGTTTCCATGGCAAGAGCCAAGCTATAACCACCATAGCTATGACCTACTAGTATTACCTTCTCATCAGCTGGAATTGCAGCCATGAGTTCCATTAATGGCTCAGCATAGTCCTCAAGTGTGTGGATCTCGTGGATGCTTTTTGTGTTGATGCTGGAGGCAGATAGATCAACCGCCGTGACCCTGTGCCCGCCGGCTGACTCGAGCAATGGTTTCAGCTTGTACCAAATCCAAGCTCCATGGCAAACACCATGTACCAAAATAAAATGCTTCTGTCGCTTGTCACTGGAAATTTCCATCTTGTTACGTTTTGATTTTTCAGAAGTAGCAAATGATCATGAGACTTCGTATGTAATGAGGGTGGCCAACTAATTACTAATATAGTCTACGTAGAATTCAAGGTTCACACTTAAAAAGAAGCATATTTTATTTTATTTGATTTTTGGCAAACCTGGAAAAGGATGGAGGGGACATAAATCTTATCTCAGAAACCCAATTCTTTTACATGAATTTGTTAAAATATAGAAAACTAAAGCTATCTAACCTAATTAAAACTTGAAAATTAGCTGGTAAAAAGAAGCATATATGGTCAACCGTACCTTTTTTCTTAATTGATGTAAATGGTTGATGCAACTACTTTGCTATCTACATCTTCTGTTTTATTCATTTGCTTGTCATGTTTGTGGAAAAAAATGAATTCTTCCTTTAAGGCTAGCAAGTTTGCGGTCAACATGGGTGAGCTACAAGGACCGGCGCTTGGGTGGAGCTTTATGCTGATAAGCAGAGGTATCAAGATGGGTAAATCCGGTGAGTTTTGATAGATCATAATTAGCTAATTGGTATAATTGGATCAATTCATTTATATTCATTTGATAAATAAGTCATCAATTTATATATAATTAATAAATGGATATGGATATACCGAATTACCTATTTATAATTCATGTGAAATTTTATTTTATTTTTTGTATGTTGTTTGATAAGAAATAATACATTTTAGTGTCATTAGATGGATAAAAAATTCAAATTTATTTGTTTAACATCCACTAGAAATTGAGTTTAAATGTATAATTATTTTTAAATAGATATAAATGGATGAACTGAGTCAACTCATTACCCATCAATTAAACGAGTTTTATTGGGCATACGTTGAATACAAAAAAAAAAGAAAGAAAAAAGAAGAGATTAATTGGGTACTCATTTAAACCAATTCAAAATTCACTGCATATCCAAGTCCACTTATTAGTAGATGGATTTGACCGAATTAACATAATTAGGTAGGTTAACACCTCTACTCATAAGGGTGGATGATTCCTCCCTCAAATTCTGAGAAATATTTATAATTGTTCTTAAAGCTAGCTGTATTAGTAGTTTGCACCCCTTTGAAACCACAAAATTTATATATTTGCACCAAATAATTTCCAATATAGAAATGTCTATGTAGATTCTATTAAATATGCATTTCTTTACATTTAGAATGATAAAATTCTTTAAATAAATATAAGATTGGTGAACAAAATCATAAGTGTAATAATAATAAATTTAATTCAAGCTAGGGTTTATTTTTAAATATCTATGGTCATAATATAAACAAGATAAGAACATTTTAATATAGAATTACTAGCACATACTGGGCCTTTTCCTGTAGTTATTCACTAAATTGCTCTACACAAAGATTTCCGCATAGGAAACTATTTGAGTGCCAATAACAAGAAAGAGAAGATGAAAAAAAGGAAAACAAGGAAAGTAGAAAGAGATTCAAAGGATTCAAAGGAGTGAAGAGTAGAATGAAATGGAGAGTAAGAAACACTATTCTTGCATATATTTATATTAAAGATAAAAAAATATACATGCGATAAAAATGAAATTATGAAGAGAAAGAATTGGAGAAGATAAACTTGAAGACGCAGAAACTAAACTGAAAGTATAGAAGCATAACGACAACAGAAAAAAGGAAGATGACGGGAGAGGTGCTCAAAAATAGAAATAAAAGACAGAATCTTTAAAGTCATGCTTGGAACTTTTCTAGGATAGGTTTTTGACCCATAGATGTTTTAAATGACTATGAATAGCCTCATAAATTTTTCTTATTCAAATTTGATGTCTTAATTTTCATATTCCTTCAAATATATCTTGATAATTTAATTTGGACTCGCTAACTTATGTTTGAAATTTTAAAGAGCTGATTACATTTATGTCCCCTAAGGCTTGGCCAAACTAAAGATCTATCCCTAAGGTTAGAGCAAATAACATTAGCACCCTTGTCAATAACAACATCTAAATTCCATCATTAGCAGCAGCAAAATGCAAAAATTGCCCCTCCTTCCAAGTTCATTGATTATAAAACCTGATAAAAGAAAAACAAAAAAATAGGAGTTAAAAGGGAAAAAATTATTAAAAAAATTACAGTTTGCATGAAATTTAGATTAAAAAAAAGAGAAAAAAGGAATATTCTCTTAATTACGTACCAGGGAAAAAGAAATAGAAAATAAAAAGCATAAGACCCATTTATAAAGGAAAAAAATTGTATATACAAAAAAAAATCAAAAGAAAAATAGAAAAGAGGAAATACTTGCCATGAAAGAAGAGGGAGATCAGTGAAAAAGGTGAGGGGTAGGGAACTCTACTGCTAATTTTTCCATCACCTTAACCTTCTCAACATCTTCATAAGCCATCCTTACCCACTGTTAAGACCCAATATGGGACTTGGAACCGACATCAGAAGTATGGGATTCTAGCGTGGAGTTTATATGATTTTGAACTGTTTCACTTCAACAGTTAGCTTTTGAGGTAGGTTCTCTTAAAGTTCATATCAATTGGCACTAGAGCCATCCACCATCACTCCCAGTTGCAATTGTGCAATGTGAGTGGTGATACTTGCATAGACGATTGTATCTTCTCTTTTTAACCTATAGCATACGAACACAAAAATTGGATTTTCAACAGATATACAACTACATGCTGAGAGGAAAAATAGATATTGATTTGGATAGCAAGATCTATTTTACGTGTCAATGTTTGAGGTTAAATTTTGTTTTATTTTTTCTTTATTGTGTTCTTTGGTTCCATTTTGAGTTGCTTTCCAATTTTTATAATATGAAATTCAAACTTTATCCATTCATGAAGTTAGCCAACTTCATTTCTGTGAGACTATGGTTGAAGCCTGAACGTTGAAAATAATGATTTTTGAGTGTAAAAAGTGAGGGAGAAGAACAAATAAATAAAGACCTTTGGACTTTTTTTTTTAATAATGACCTTTGGACATTTTTGAACTTCCATTGCATATTTTGATGGCATCACTGACACTTGAACAGTGAGAAGCTTGTTGACCGGTAGGAGAAATGTATTTGTTAAAGGTTTAGTAGTTTGTAATTTGGTCTAACCTCAGGGATTGGTTGATAGTTTGGTCAACTACAAGGGAAGTAAATATAATTGATCCTGTTTTAAAAATATCAAATTGAGTTATATAAAAGGTTTTAAATTGTACGATACGTGTGAAGACAAATCATATTAGTACATATTTACATGAGGCTTTATACGTTAACTAGTTAAATCCCTGAATACACTTACAATTTCATGCTAAGGCAACTTGATTATCAACATCAATCCAACCGGTTGAATCCTTTGAGCACTCCCAGTTTAAGTTAAAAAATGTAGGATGTGACAGAGTACAAATAATAGAGATAATTTCAGAAACTCCTCTCGAGGTTTCTAACAGTCTCACTATTCTCCCTTAAAATTTTAAAAATATTATTAATCTCCCTAAAATTAATGTTCTTTTAACAAATTAGCCCAATTAAAAAAGATCAACAATAAAAAAATGATTTTAAGAGGAAAAACACTTCATACCAAAAGTATCCCATAACTTATTATTAGTTTGTTGACTTAGAATCCAAAGGGAATATTAGTTAAAATAAAAAATAAAGACTAAAATCTATCATGAGCATAATAGAATTTAGCAACACTGACTATTTTTCACAAAATTGCATAAAATAGCAAAATCAAAGTATTGGAGAGGAAAACTTATTAATTTGGAATCAAGATTTATACGTAAAATTCCTAAACTCTTAGTATCAAAATTTGAAAGATTTTGAATAGGAATTGAACAAGACAAAGTTTGGCCTTTTCAAGAAAAAGCATCACAATAGATGGCTAATCATAACAAAATATAAAATATGCTAATATATGTTTGTTTTTTCGAATTATATGTTTAACTTACGGGGTCCATTATTTCATATGCTTAACAAGAAATTTGCATCATTTGTAATTAAAAAAAAAACAACTCTCAAGCAACGTTTGGGTTAATAAAAAGGTATGATTTTAATGGAAAAGCACATAAATAAAAGTAGAAAATTTTTTTTCTAAACCTCATGCCTGAGTTATGTATATAAATAAAAGAAAAGAAGCACCAAATATTTTGGAAAAGAAAGGAAAGAATAGATTATGTGCAGTTGTATTTTATTTGTAACTTAATAAAATCTAATTGTAAGCATATTTTACTACTTTATCCTCTTTTTAGTGTATTTTCATATTCATCTTGTTATTCTTTTGAAAAATTTATGAAATAATAATATTTCAATAGGAATTTTAATCTTTTTTAGGAGAAAGAAATTACAAGAACTACTAAAATATAGAAAAAGAATTTTAAAATGTTAAGAATTATTGCTACAAAATTTAGTATTCAAGATTTTCAAATTTTTTATATTATTATGGTTAATTTAGTACAAGTGACTCAATTGTTTCTCTCCATATAAGTTCGTAATATTTTCTAACTTGTAAGGATAGTAAAGTCATTTGACCATTCATCAGGTAAGCAATGGGCCACAAATGGTTTATAGGGGAGGTAAGTAATATTGTCAAAAGTTTAGGGAAGGACAATAAAATTGTCAAACATCTCAAGGGAGGTTTCTGAAATTATCCCTAAATAATTAGATGAATGGCATATGAAAGAATTGTGATACCCCAATTTGGATAGGCCGGATAGGCCCAATAGCTTTTGGGTGTAAATCAGGGAACTAAAATGCTTGAACCCAATGTTAAGCCTAATTTTATAGATCATACTTTCCAACTATCCAAAATGTTCAGTCTGGCAAGAAAGATAAAGAACTATAAGACAAGCTTGATAGACTGGAGTAAGGCAAGTAAGACAAACTTTGGGAAAGAGATAAAAGCATTAAAGCAACAGATTATGGAATCAAAAAATGGAAAGTATGATAAGAACAAGGGGATCATTGTTGAACTGAAGTTGAAGCTATGTCAGGCTTACAAACAAGAGGAGATTTACTGGGCACAAAAAACAAGATGCAAGTGGCTTCAAGAGGGAGATAAAAATACAGCTTTCTTCCATGCAAGGGTGAGAACTAGGAGGCAAAGGAATAGATTAACATGCCTGCACAATGAGGATGGGAAGTCGTGTGAGACAGAACAAGAAATCGAAGAGGAAATATGTAATTTTTACAAGAAAATGTACACATCTTCTCAACCATTTGACATTGAAGTAGTTACTGAGGGGGTTCCTTGTACAGTCACAATGGAGATGAATGCAATGCTGATAAAACCAGTAGATGAAAATGAGTGAAGGCTGCATTATTCTCTATGCACCCAGACAAGGCTCCAGGTCCTGACGGTATGTCTCCTTTCTTTTTCCAAAGGTACTGGACTACTTGCAAAAATGATATTGTGATGGCTATTCAAAGTTTTCTTGCTAGGGGTCATTTACTAAAAGTTTTGAATGAAACAATAGTGACTTTGATTCCGAAAGTAGAAGCTCCCATCAACCTATCCCAGTATAGGCCTATCTCTTTATGTAATGTTATATATAGAGTCATTGCAAAGGTGTTGGCAAATAGACTGAAAAGAGTCATCCCAAAATGCATTAGTTATGCCCAATCTGCTTTTGTCCCTGGTCGACACATCCTTGACAATGTAATCCTAACCCAGGAACTCATGCACTTCTTGAAAAATAAGAGAACAGGCAGCAATGGATTTATGACCCTAACACTTGATCTATCAAAGGCCTACGACAGAGTAGAATGACAATTCCTAGGAAGGATGATGATGAAAATGGGATTCTGTCTCACTTGGGTAAAATGGATCCTCAACTCTGTTACAACTGCAGCTTACTCCTTTAATGTAAATGGCCAAAAGGTGGGATATGTCAAACCATCCAGGGGTATTAGACAAGGAGATCCCCTTTCCCCTTATTTGTTCCTTATTTGTGCTGAGGGGGGCTGTCCAACCTGATGAACCAGAGACTAAACAGTAAAGCTCTAACAGGTGTCAAAGTAGGGAAGGAATGTCCAATGCTGTCTCATTTACTGTTTGCTGATGACTCTCTATTTTGCTATAAAGCTAGTATCCAGGAAGCTGAGCAAATGAAAGGGATGTTTGCTATATATGAACGAGCTTCAGGACAGGCCATCAACTATGAAAAGTCTGCTGTGTTCTTTAGTGCAAACACAAACAAAGAATTGAGGAAGACCATATGTGCTGAGCTGGGAAATATGAAGGAAGTTGCAAGTGGAAAATACTTAGGACTCCCTATGATGATAGGCAGATCAAAACAATAGGTTTTTGGCTATATCAAACAAAAGGTAAAAGACAAGCTACAAGGATGGAAAAGAAACCTGTTAAGCCCAGTAGGAAGGGAGACTCTTATCAAATTAGTGGTAATGGCACTTCCCATATATACCATGTCATGTTTCAAACTTCCCAAAGTGATGTGTAAGGATATAAGTCAGATGATAGCTAGGTTCTGGTGGAGTGGGGGAGAGAAAGAGAGGAAGTTACATTGGACTAGCTGGAAAAAAATTTCTCAGGTGAAAGGTAGAGGGGGATTAGGATTTAGAGACTTGGAAAAATTCAATGAAGCACTCTTAGACAAGCAACTATGAAGAATACTCACCAATCCAAATTTGCTTGTGAGTAAGGTGATGAAGGCTAAGTATCTGGCACAACCACAGAACTGGAACAAGGATCCACCAAGAGCAGCTTCTTGGATCTGGAAAAGTGTGAGAACCTGTAATTTTCTTAATTGCTAGGTTTTATTTTCTTTTAATTGCACGCTTTCCCACATTTATTGATACGAAAAAATTTTAAAAATAATTTTTATGAGTAAATATGGTTTTTAAATTATTTTTCTAGTATAAGTTAGTTTATAAGATTTTAAGAGTGTATACCGGACTTGGGACCCACTAGTGCGGTAAGTTTGATAAAATTCGGCCGATTAGGTTAAGTTTTGCATAAATGGATTTATTTACTAGGTGTTAAGAGATAATTGGAGGTTACATAGATGGATTAGTATTGGAGAGACAAGAGGATAAGTTTAAACTTAAAAGGTGACAAGTGTCACCATCTTACTTAATCTTGGACTTTGACCATTTAACTTTACCTTTCCTAATAACCAAAAATTGACCAAAAATTCATCTTCTTCTCAAGCTTCTTGGCCGAACTCTTCAAGGGAGAAAAAGAGAGAAAGCTTCTTCAATTTTCCTTCCTTTCTTGCTTGAATCTCCCAAACCAACCGTTTAAATTCCAAATTTCTCCACAAAAGGGAGTTGCTAAGCTAGTTTAAGGTGTTGAGTGGTCATTTGTGAAGAACAAGTTCTAGTTATCTTACTTATTGGAGTTACAAGGGTAAGTTGTCAAGGAAATTCTCTTTTGTCCTTAATGATGTCAAATTGGAGGTTTATAAAGGTTGAATATGTTAGTTTGTGGATTATTTCATGACTTATGGTTGAGATGTGCAAATTTTCCTATTTATTGAGGATTTTCTGTTTTAATATAGAAATTATTGTTTAGTCATGGATTAATGGTTTGTTATAGTGTAAGATAGAGTTGGTATGTGTTGGAAATGATTGTTTGTGAAAAATTGTTGGTTTGAAACTAAAATTCCGGATTAGGATTCCAAGCAAGCCTGTTCTGTCTGAATTTATTTGAGCATATTAGATGCTGAATCAGCTTTAGGCTAAAACATGAAAGTTTGAGATAATGATGTTTTGTGGTTGCCTACAAAATTTCAGCTCAATCGGAGTAGCGTAACCTGTGAAACAATAGAAATACCCCTGCTGCCCTGTTTCTATCCGAAACTGATAATCAGCTTCTGTAATTGATTAGTTTGACTAAAAATATTACTGAATTGGTTGTTGATGTCTACTTAAGAATTAAATATTTGTATCTTAGCTTTCAAATGGCTTTGGAATTACCTGAATCGGAGTGGTGTATGCTGAGATATGATTGAATTAATCAGGACTACTAGTTGAATTTCACAGTGACGTTCAAACTGGAAAATCTGGGGTTGTTTTGATAACTTTGACTTAGTTAGGGTGAGAACTAGACTAAGTAGTCTTCATCAAAGTTATAGCCCTCTATCTTAGCTTCGAAACGGTATAACTTGTACTTCAATCCAATAAGTGTAGCTTCGGTTATCTCCGATACGCTAAGTAGCAGTGAATCTGCCTTTTGGTTTCTTAGCTTAAAATTCATTTCCGGTCATTTTCCTAGCTAAATCTTGTACTTGAATGACTTTGAGCCTATTGAATGGATGTTGTGATGAATTTATATTGTGTATGACTTTGGGATTGGTTGAGAAAAATAATGAAGCCATAAATGATTGGAAAATAGGTAAATACAGAGGACATGCTGCTCAAAATTTTAGGGCTATACGATTCTTTCAAGTTGAATTGATTTTGGTAAAAATGATGGATTTTAGGAGTTGTTTGTAACCCTAGAACCAACTGTTATCCTTTTGCTCAAAAGTCATATTTTATTCTTTTGTACTAGTACTTAACTTGGAAAGGCGTACGACGTGTAGTCGAGCCTCATTTATGCATTCCATTTACTGGATTTATGACTGTGGGAACCATAATTATTTACCTTGGTTATTCTAGGGTTTCTTGGTTATTAGAGCCCTACCTTGGTTGAAACTTTTGACGTATCCTTGCTTTAACCGGTGAGTGTACCATTCCCCTCATTTGTTGCTTAACTGGATTTCTGCACTTGAAATCTGTGATCTGAATGATTGTACTATCTGTTTATTCTGTTTGAGATGAGGGTATACTTTATCACACTCGTTCTCTTATCTGTCTGTATATCTACTGTCTGTCTATATGCCTCCTTACTGTGTATAATCTGTTATCTGTATCTGAGTCTGCTCGGACGTCGTTGGGAGGTTGGTATCCAACGACCTTTCTGTGACCTTTGAACTCAACACCAGTGGCTAGTTACTCAAGTCGGACCGGCAAGGGTCTGGTCGAATAGATAACGAACCACGGTAGTCTCTTCTGGGAATCTTTGGGTATTGAAACTCTTGATTCCGGTATACTCAAGTATTACCACTTCTGTTTCTGTTGAGGTGTTCGGGCTCGGTAGGGGTATGTTTGGTGGATAGAATTTGGTGTAAAGTGAGGTCTACGGACATGTCAGTTCTAAATACATTGACGGAGAGTCAACGGGTTCGGATCAAGTACTGCAAATGGGAATCTGGCTCCTGAGAGCCACCTGTATCCTTCATATTGGAATCATTGTGTCTAACTATTTCACTTTATATCTGGCATGTGTACCTGATTTGTTAAACGTGAGATGTTATGATTTTACTGCTATATGTCCGGTACCTCATTGGGCATAAGCTCACCCCCTTCCCGTTATTTTGTTTTCCTTACAGGGTTCCATGTTTTGAAACCAAGATTTTTGGAAGAAAAGAGTTGAGCTAGTTGTAGGACTTCTCTTGCTTATGCTCCTCTGTAACTGAAACCCTAATTGTATTTTGTGTAGCGTGAATACTTTGGCTTTTATTTTGGTTCATTTGTTCAAGATTCCGATGTAAATATATGTATAAGTGTTTAATCGACTTCCCTTACTTCCGTATGGTTTGGTAAGCTCTATTTTAACTTTTGGTGGTCTCCAGTTGTTCATTTTCATTGGGTTCTCGCGCGTACTATAGGGTTTGTGAGATTCAACTCCGTAGTTCTATCGAGAGTTGGACAGGCGGTCCGTCGAACCCTTTGGTTCGCCTTAGGTTGAGGTGGGGCTGTCACAGGTGGTATCAGGGCTGCTTCGCGTGGTCTCTGCGCGGAGTGAGTTTGGGCCAAGTGGTGTTATGGTTCTGATTTCGTGAATGTGTCTAAGTGCTTGTTTGAGTATAAGTTATGAACCGTGCATGTCATAAGTGTAAAGATCTTTATCATGGAACTTGAGAAAGCTAGGTATGTATGTCGGATAGGAATCTTTCATATATGGATGATTTACTCTTGGGACCGGCCGGCTCGAGTTGTGAATTATCTTAGATGGGATTCTTGCGCCCGGATACGAAAGAGATGAGAGTCTAGGTTAGAAAGGACTTGGGCGAACTAGAAATTTGATTCTATGGAACTTCATGTGGTTTGTTCGGGTATTCGTAAGTATGATTAACCTGGATTAAGATATAAATTGTGGCATTCTCGTAGATTAGGGATGGAGACCTAGAAAGGAAATAACTTTTCGTTAGTTGCTTTTGTACTTTTAATCTAGTTCGTTTATTGTACTTTTGGATGACCCCGCTACCTTCATGGACCTCTTTTGGTTGTATCTAATTGACTGCTACTGTGTGACTGGTTCGATACAGTTGTGTATATATATGCTTTTGATTTGTGTGTACCTCTTGTTATTTGCTTATGCTTATAATTATCTTTAATATTATTTTTGCACCTCGACTTTAGATTGACTTAGATCAATGGAGGGCACTCGTAGTGGACGAGGCCGTGGGCGTGGAATTAGGCAACCCACGTCTAAAAGGGGCACTGTGAAAACCTCGTCTGGACCAAACCCTGAACCTAGGGTTGACCCCAACGTCCAAATAGCTACTGCCATGCAGCAAATGACTGATTTGCTAGCTCAAGTGGTGCACCAACAGGGTCACAACCCTAACCCCAACCCTGGGAACCCTGGTAATCACGTGGAGAGCGAGGATCGGGCCCTCGAGAGGTTCCAGAAGTTTGCCCCACCAAAGTTTATTGGGGGACCCGATCCAGATGTAGCCGAAAGGTGGTTAGAGAAAATGGTAGATATTTTTGCTGCCCTGCACTACACGGAGGAACGGCAGGTGACTTTTGCTATTTTTCAACTGAAAGGGGCGGCCCGTTCCTGGTGGAAGGTAATACGACAAAAGTGAGATCGAGAGCAAACGCCCAGGACTTGGGTGAACTTTATGCGGTAGTTCAACGCTAAATTCTTTCCTCCTCTAGTTCAGGAACAAAAGGAGGATGAATTTATCCGACTTTGTCAAGAGACCCAGACGGTGGCCGAGTATGAGAGCCAATTCACCCGACTATCCAAATTCGCACCCGAACTCATCGTGACCGAGCAACAAAGAATACGGCGATTCATCCAGGGTCTGAACGTGGAGATCCAGAAAGATCTAGCCATAGCCCAAATTAACGCCTTCAGCGATGCCGTAGAGAAGACGCAACGGGTAGAGAATGCTAGGCTGCAGGTGAAAAACTTCCAAACCAAGAAAAGGGGCTTTCTTGGGAGTAGCTCCGAGCAAGAGGGTACAAGTACACCCCCTAAGATTGGAAAGAGAAACGAGGGAGCACGACAACCAGGGGTGTCACGGGATGTCTCTCAGGGGGGACCGGTCTCTGCTACTCATGGTCCCTGTGGATATTGCGGAGGGCCAAATCATACGGAGGCAAATTGTTGGAAGAAAGAGAGAAAATGCTGCGCTGCGAAAGTGCCAATCATTGGATTGCTGATTGCCCAGTTCGATTACGAAAAGGAAAAGGGACCCCGCAACCCACTAAGACTAACCCTAGACAGTCGAAAAAGGAAGGGGATGGATTGAAGGTACCGGCTCGGGTATATTCTTTAGAACACCATCAAGTCCCTGACTCGTCTGAACACGTAGAAGGTACGATCCGTTGGGTACCTTAGATTTTGAAAGATTCCGTTGATAAGAAAATTTTGAGGACGAAATTTCTTTAAGGGAGAGAGAGTGTGAAAACCCGTAATTTTCTTAATTGCTAGGTTTTATTTTCTTTTAATTGCACGCTTTTCCACATTTTATTGATACGAAAAAATTTTTAAAAAAATTTTTATGAGTATATATGATTTTTAAATCATTTTTCTAGTATAAGTTAGTTTATAAGATTTTAAGAGTGTATACCGGATGTGGGACTCGCTAGTGCGGTAAGTTCGATAAAATTCGACCGATTAGGTTAAATTTTACATAAAGGGATTTATTTACTAGGTGTTAAGAGATAATTGGAGGTTACATAGATGGATTAGTATTGGAGAAACAAAATGATAAGTTTAAGCTTAAAAAGTGACAAGTGTCACCATCTTACTTAATCTTGGACTTTGACCATTTAACTTTACCTTTACTAATAACAAAAAATTGACCAAAAATTCATCTTCTTCTCAAGCTTCTTGGCCGAACTCTTCAAGGGAGAAAAAGAGAGAAAGCTTCTTCAATTTTCCTTCCTTTCTTGCTTGAATCTCCCAAACCAACCGTTTAAATTCCAAATTTCTCCACAAAAGGGAGTTGCTAAGCTAGTTTAAGGTGTTGAGTGGTCATTTGTGAAGAACAAGTTCTAGTTATCTTACTTATTGGAGTTACAAAGGTAAGTTGTCAAGGAAATACTCTTTTGTCCTTAATGATGTGAAATTGGAGGTTTATAAAGGTTGAATATGTTAGTTTGTGGATTATTTCATGACTTATGGTTGAGATGTGCAAATTTTCCTATTTATTGAGAATTTTCTGTTTTAATATATAAACTATTGTTTAGTCATGGATTAATGGTTTGTTATAGTGTAAGATGGAGTTGGTATGTGTTGGAAATGATTGTTTGTGAAAAATTATTGGTTTGAAACTAAAATTCCAAATTAGGGTTCCAAGCAAGCCTGTTCTGTCCGAATTTATTTGAGCATGTTAGATGCTGAATCAGCCTTAGGCTAAAACATTAAAGTTGGAGAGAATGATATTTTGTGGTTGCCTGCAAAATTTCAACTCAATCGGAGCAATGTATCCTATGAAAAGACTGAAATACCCCTGCTGCCCTGTTTCTGTCCGAAACTGATAATTAGCTTCTGTAATTGATTAGTTTGACCAGGAATATTATCGAATTGGTTGTCGATGTCTTCTTAAGAATTAAATCTTTGTATCTTAGCTTTCAAATGGCTTTGGAATTACCTGAATCGGAGTGGTGTGTACTGAGATATGATTGAATGAATCAGGACTGCTAGTTGAATTTCATAGTAAGCTTCGAACTGGAAAATCTGGGGTTGTTTTGGTAACTTTAACTTAGTTAGGGTGAGAACTAGACTAAGTAGTCTTCATCAAAGTTATAACCCTTTGTCTTAGCTTCGAAACGGTATAACTTGTACTTCAATCCAATAAGTGTAGGTTCGGTTATGTCCGATACGCTAAGTAGCAGTGAATCTGCCTTTTGGTTTCTTAGCTTAAAATTCATTTCCGGTCATTTTCCTAGCTAAATCTTGTACTAGAATGACTTTGAGCCTATTGAACGGCTGTTGTGATGAATTCATATTGTGTATGACTTTGGGATTGGTTGAGGAAAATAATGAAACAATAAATGGCTGGAAAATAGGTAAATACAGAAGGCATGCTGCCTAAAATTTTAGGGCTACGCGATTCTTTCAAGTTGAGCTGATCTTGGTAAAAATAATGGGTTTTAGGAGTTGTTTGTAACCCTAGGATCAACTGTTATCCTTTTGCTCAAAAGTCATATTTTATTCTTTTGTACTAGTGCTTAACTTGGAAAGGCGTACGACATGTAGTCGAGCCTCATTTATGCATTCCATTTACTGGATTTATGACTGTGGGAACCATAATTATTTACCTTGGTTATTCTAGGATTTCTTGGTGATTAGAGCCCTACCTTGGTTGAAACTTTTGACGTATCCTTGCTTTAACCGGTGAGTGTACCACTCCCCTCATTTGTTGCTTAACTTGATTTCTGCACTTGCAATCTGTGATCTGAATGATTGTACTATCCGTTTATTCTGTTTGAGACGAGGGTGTACTTTATCACACTCGTTCTCTTTTCTGTCTATATATCTACTGTCTGTCTATATGCCTCCTTACTGTGTATAATCTGTTATCTGTATCTGAGTCTGTTCGGACGTCGTTGGGAGGTTGGTATCCAACGACTTTTCTGTGATCTTTGAGCTCAACACCTGTGGCTAGTTACTCGAGTCGGACCGGCAAGGGCCTGGTCGATTAGTTAACGAACCACGGTAGTCTGTTCTGGGAATTTTTTGATATTGAAACTCTTGATTCCGGTATACTCGAGTATTACCACTTCTGTTTCTGTTGAGGTGTTCGGGCCCGGTAGGGGTATGTTTGGTGGATGGAATTTGGTGTAAAATGGGGTCTATGGACATGTCAGTTCTAAATACGTTGACGGAGAGTCAACGGATTCGGATCAAGTACTGCAAATGGGAATCTGGTTCTTGAGAGCCACCTGTATCCTTCCTATTGGAATCATTGTGTCTAACTATTTTACTTTATATCTGGCATGTGTACCTGATTTGTTAAACGTGAGATGTTATGATTTTACTGCTATATGTCTGGTACCTCATTGGGTATAAGCTCACTCCCTTCCCGTTATTTTGTTTTCCTTACAGGGTTCCATGTTTTGAAACCAAGATTTTTGGAAGAAAAGAGTTGAGCTAGTTGTAGGACTTCTCTTGCTTATACTCCTCTGTAACTGAAACCCTAATTGTATTTTGTGTAGCGTGAATACTTTGGCTTGTATTTTGGTTCATTTGTTCAAGACTCCGATGTAAATATATGTATAAGTGTTTAATCGATGTCCCGTACTTCCATATGGTTTGATAAACTCTGTTTTAACTTTTGGTGGTCTCCAGTTGTTCGTTTTCATTGGGTTCTCGCGCGTACTATAGGGTTTGTGAGGTTCGACTCCGTAGTCCTGGCGAGAGCTGAGCAGGCGATCCGCCGAACCCTTTGGTTCGCCTTAGAGTGAGGTGGGGCTGTCACAAAAAGCATAATGGGAAGCAGGAAACTGTTGACAAAAGGGATAGCGAAGAGAGTAGGTGATGGAACAACAATCGATATCTGGCAGGATATTTGGACACCAGGGAGTGATGATGGCAGGATAAAAACTCGGAGAGGTCCACAGTGCACCATAAGGAAAGTAGATGAACTGATAACAAATGGAAAATGGAACCAAAGAACACTGAATCGTTGGTTTATAGAAGATATCCAGAAGATAAAGGCTATACCACTAAGTATAACAGGCTGCCAAGATAGACTGTATTGGAGATACACCAATTCAGGTGTGTTCACTATGAAGTCAACCTATGATGTAGCAATGAGAGCAAGTCAGCAATAGCACAAGGAAAGGATGCAAGAGGATAGAGGGGGTATGAGCTATGACCAACAGAGCTCAAAAATCTGGAAAGGGGTGTGGTCCTTACCGATGAAACACAAACTAAAACATTTCATCTGGAGGTGTCTACATCACAGCCTGCCAGTAAATGAAGAAATAAGCAGGAGAATAGGTAAAGGCAGTCCAATGTGTAGAAGTTGTGGGGAAGAGGTGGAAACAATCAAACATATGCTGTTTTTTTGCAACACTGTTGAAACTACCTGGAAACTAGCACCAGTACAATGGGATGGTTTGAAGGATATGAGAGGCAATTTTGTAAGATGGTGGGAAGGGATATTAGGCGCAAAAAAGAGGGAACAAGGACAGGAGCATATAGCGCTAACTGTAAATATCCTCTGGCAAATATGGAAGATGAGGAACAGGAAAGCTTTTGATGAAAAAGATGCAGATCCAAGGAAGTCAGTACAGAAAGCTATGGTAGAGTGGAATGAGTATATAGAAGCCCAAAAAAGTTTAGATGGAGAGTTCATTCAACAAACAACAAGCTCAAATAGAAGCGAGGAATGGAAGCCACCCTCAAGAGGACAGATAAAGATAAATTCTGATGCTGCATTTTCACAAAACACAGAGAGAACAGGCATAAGTGCTGTGGCTAGGAATGCAGAAGGAAAAATGATGAAAGCATGGGCAAGAGCTGAACTAAAAGCTAGCGAGCCACAAGTGGAGGAAGCAGCAGCAATTCGGATGGGAATGCAAATGGCTTGCGATGCAAACCGGAAGGAAGTAGAATTCCAGTCTGATTGCAAGGAGGTAGTGGACATGATCAACAAGGAAAAGGAGCATCATACCAGGACAGCTACTGTCCTTGAAGACATTGCAAATATGAGATGTTTGTTTGAGCAATGTACCTTTTCTTTTGTTCATAGAGCTGGAAATAGCTGTGCACATAGCTTAGCAAAATTTGCGGTAAAGCTAACTAAAAATATTGAATGGGAAGAGTATTTTCCCATATGGCTCCATGAGAGTGCACAAAAGGATTACGAAGGGAGAAATTCTGATGTATCCAATCTTGTAATATCAAGTTCATGAAATGAAATGAATTTATGATGTTTGACAAAAAAAAAAAAAAAAAGATCATACTTTCCAACCTGATATAGACTTTACATTCATCCCTTGAGGCTTTTGCATCCTTGTAAAGCTTGCCTAATCCATAATTTAGAGCCAGCTTATAAGAGCACCAGATGTGGTTCTCAGTTCCCGTCTTTAGGTCAACATGTACTTAATCCAACACAGCACTAAGTTTCTGCACACCTTGTATAGTCATGATCCAATACCACTTATTAACTGATGTAAGGGCCATACACGGGTTGCTCTGATGCCCATTGCAACACTCAATGCAGGAGGCTAAGCAAATAACTTTTGATTATAAACTATTAGGTCTTGGTCCAATGGTCAGGGAAGCCTCCTAGAACTCTTCTGTGCACTAGATTAGATGTTTTCTTTTTTCAGAAAAAATATAGCTGTGTACTTGTTTGGTTTAAAGATTTAGTCCCCAATCCTCACACAAGCTCAGTTGGACTTCCCCTTTTGCACAGTATGGGAGTAGTGAAGATTGTTGACGTTAAAAAACAATAATTGATTATAGATTGTTGGTTCAGAATGCTAAAGCAAAACTTTAAGCAGCCCATGACCCAAGAATGTCGATTACAGTACTCATTTTCCAAACTGATATGGGGCTAGGTATTAGAAGAGTAATCTGATTCATTAGATAGATTGGGCTATGATGTTTCATACACTGCAAGTGTAATATATTCATGTCCAAATTGCATAAGCCACAATTACAGAGTAAGAAGAAGATTGCTCTATAACTTCAATCTTGTGAAAAGAAGATGTTAAAGCCTTCCTTCACATTGATGAAGCACTAGCATATTGTTCTACGAGGGAAGCATAGATGCCATCTTTCATACTAATCAAGCTTTCATGGTTCCCTTTCTCCTTAATAACTCCATTTTGAATAACTGCAATCAAGTCTGCACACTTAATTGTGGACAGCCTGTGTGCCACCATGATTGTGGTTTTTCCCACAATAGCTTGATCCAATGCATCGTGGACTACTTTTTCAGATTCAGCATCAAGAGCACTAGTGGCCTCATCAAGAAGTAGAATCTTGGGGGACCTTACAATTGCTCGAGCAATGGCCACTCTTTGCTTCTGTCCTCCTGACAAATGTATCCCTCTTTCACCAACTTGTGTGTCGTACCCCTGAATTTATTAATCTTTGGGGAATTAATCAACAGAGCACTTTAAAATGTCAAAAACAAGATTGGATAGTAAAAATATGTGAAGTCAACAGGAAAGGATGACAAGGTAATAAGGAAGGTAAGTTTCTGTTTGCAAAAGGTCTAAGGAGTGAATGTATCTGCCTCCTTTCTCGTAGAAGCGATCCAAAATACTCGATCAATCTTTCTGTACTCAATTCAAATAGATGCTTTTTGAATGAATTATGAATTTCGGAAACAACTAAGATAAGAAATATGGTGTGTTTAGACCTGCTGTAAGCTGCTTATGAACTTGTGAGCATTTGCAATTTCCGCTGCAGATATAATTTCGGCCTCTCTGGCGCTGTCTTCTTTGCCATATGCAATGTTGGCGCGAATTGTGCCATTAAATAAAACTGGCTCCTGACTTACCAATCCCATCTGCTGCCTTAACCATCTTAAATTCAGCCTTCGGATTTCTACTCCGTCTAATGTTATTTCACCTGAATTAGGATCATAAAATCTTTGCAGCAATGAAATGACAGTAGATTTTCCGCTCCCACTTTCTCCAACCAGAGCAAGTGTCTGAACAACGAACTGCACATAATTAGTTTCAGTTGACAACTAAAACCAGTTTCTCTTTTTGATTACCTACTGACTAAGGGTGAAGTAAAGTAAAATTAAACAAATAAAGAAACTGAAGACCATTCATGAGACTTTACCTTGCAAGACTCAATAGCCAAACAAAGATCTTCAAAAATTGGAACATCAGGTCTACTGGGATATTTGAAGCTGACGTGTTGAAATAGTATGTCTCCCTTCACATTGTCTAACGTAATTCCTGAGGTCTCACTCGAGTCTATGGGTGACTTCTGGTCAAGAAGTGCAAAGATAGAAGCAGCTCCACTCCTCCCTTTGCTAGTGTCTGGACTAAGGGCACCTGATGTAGATATACTGACAGCTGCCAAACTCAGGCCATAGAAAACCTGCCAATTATGTTAAGTGGAATAAGAACAAATGTAATAGAAATGATATGAACCTGCCAATTTGTTAAGTGGAGGAAGCTCAAATTCAAATAGAAATGGTAAACGACTTTAATCTTTAGCGGCTAGAAAAATGATAATGAAAAACGATATATTATGAATCTTACCTGGAAAACCTCACCAAAGGTTATGTTGCCAGCCTTAATGAGTCTAGCTCCAAAATAGAAAATGGTTGCATAAGCAGAGTACAGGAAGAACATGGACAAACCATATCCTACACCACTATATAATCCTTGTTTTATTCCTAATGTCATAGGACGTTTACACTTCTTCTTAAACAGTTGTATCACCTTATCCTCTGCAGAAAAGGATGCAACTGTTCGAATACTTCCAACTGCATCACTGGCTACTTGAGTGGAATCCTCGTACAGCTTCTGTAAACAGAATGAAATGTCAACTTTTATTGCATAATCCCTCAATTCCAGAAACAAATACTTTGGCTATGAAAACTTTTGGGCAATTAGTTTCTTTCCAACACAAAGAAGATGCAAAGGTGTCAGCTTATTACCCGAGTTCAGATCTAGTACCGCAACGAATATCAGTCTTCTGTTCCCTTTTGCATGGTAAGTTTTGAAATCATCAGAACATACACAAACTCCTAAAGACACTAAACATCACTCGCAGTACTTATTTATTTCTAAATTGTTCATTTCTCAAAGTATTGTTTGTTTCACTTCCAGTGCAGCAACTATTAACAAATTGTCCTGCCTACAGATATTTAATCAAATCTCTAAAAACTGAAGAAATATCAAATTTTATGGCAAAAACAAAGTATGCACCTAGTTGTAATTTAAAAGCACTGTAATGATGGCTCTGTGGTTATAACAAGAATAACTTGGTATAGTGCCTAAACTTATTATCTCAAGACCTTGTACCAGACAAGAATGCAAGTAATTATGAGTTTCTGATTTCTCTTTCGAAAGTCAATATCTCATACATTTGAACCTCCCAACAGTAATCAAGGTCTTGAACTAACCTTTGCATCTGCACTGAATCCACTTAAGGATTTCATATTCATGTACCCGTGAAGGCCAATCAGTGGTAACATTACTATTACTATGAGAGATAACTGCCAGCTTGCTCCAAAACCAATAGCCAAACCAGCAAAAGCTGTTGAACTATTCTGAACAAGCGAGGAAAGTGATTCGCCAACTAGACTTCTTACACATGTTGCATCAATGGCAAGCCGAGAGCTAATTCTACCACTTGAATTCTCCTGCCTGTCAAACCAACTTATGTCCATATGAATTATTCTTTCAAAGCATTTCAACCGAATTCGTCTGATTAGCTTACATCCTGCCACAGCAAAAAAGTATGTTTTTAATGGTGTTGCCAGTAAAGAAGACCCCCCAAGAACTATTAGCATTAACGCCCAAAATCTTGATTTCTTCTGAAGTTCATAAGCAGGCTCATAGAAGGTCTTGATTGCTCCTGATAAAATTACACCAAAAATTGGTAATATAGCACCAGTAACAACAGCTGCCAAAGAACCAAGCAATAATTCTGGAATTTCTTGTTTGTTAACGTAGGCCAAGCGGTAAAGTGGAACTTGATGGTCCATCTTTGATGGCATGGAAGCTGATTCTTGCGATTCTCCAACTGCCATATCAACCATATTGACAACAGTAGGCAGACCAGTTGAAATGGAGAATGAGTGATGGCTACTGTTACTTAATCCAGATGAGCATCGGCTTATGGATCTCAGAGAGGAAATACTCTGGCTTGAATGTCTTCCTGAATCTGTTTTAATCCCTGAGCCATCCTGATTATCCACAATATGCTCATCGGATTCTTTGCTAAGCTGTTGTAATCGTACAAGCTCAAAATATACTCCCCCAGGATTATTTAGTAGCTCAGTATGTAAGCCTGAAAGTTTTAAATGATTAAATTAGCAATAAGCATTTCCTGTAAGCCTAATGGAACGAGAAAGAAATAGATATAGTTGAAAAGAATCCTCAACCATGATAACTCCTCATTTACATTCTGAGGAAACTTCAACAAAGCATGAAAATTTCTAGAAATATGTGAACCTTATCAACAATCGTTCTTGATAAGATGAGAAAATATAACAAGTACCTCCATCCAAATTCCAATAAGTCTTTTGATAGCTGCTGATCATCCTTTGGTTTGAAAAACTAGGGTCCTTACCCTTTAAGTTTGCGGAATTCAAATCACAATGCTTTCAAAGGGGAAACATTGGAGACATCTTAGTCGTGAATTATCTGCTACAATTATAACACAAGACTTGCTTATTCACGAAACATTTTAGCTATTCATTGTTGTTCTAAACCATCACTTTTACCTACTAGTAATTAACCGATCATTCAGTTTATATATCACACAAGTACTGACCTTCTTCAACAATCTTTCCTTGATGAATTACAGCAATTTTGTCTGCGTTCTTCACTGTACTCAAACGATGTGCTACAATAACAGTAGTTCGGTTGACCATAATCGCATCCAGAGCTTCTTGCACAATCCTCTCAGATTCTGCATCAAGAGCACTTGTAGCTTCATCCAGTAGCAAAATTCTGGGGTCTTTGAGAATTGCTCTAGCTATTGCGATTCTCTGCTTTTGTCCCCCTGACATCTGAATTCCATGCAAACCAACCATCGTGTCTAGTCCCTGAACATATTAACATTAGAAATGTCAAAAGGGAAAGCTGTCAAAATAAAAGTGAACAGAAAGGAATATTATGAGAAGACGAGTTCTCTCATGAAGATAGTTTCATTTAATTATTACTTCTGAATTTCTTGATTTCGTATCCATGCCAGTTAACTATCAACTTATCTTGGAGAAACCATTGTTAACAACCATGAGAAAGATCTGTTCATGTACTACTACTCCAGGTTCATGGTATTGTCCTTAGTTGCAACTTGCTGGTGCACGGCTTAATTTTTCAGAACCTAAAGTAATGATTGATTACATGCCAAGCTTTTGATGACAATTTGTTTAACTGTTACTGAAAAAATACATCTTTGCAAACATAAAGTTTGTGCTATCCAAGTAAACAATTCAAAAGAGTCTCAAAGCTAAACCTGAGGTAGTTTCTCTATGAACTTTGCAGCATTGGCGTGTTGTGCAGCAGCTTGTATTTCTTCAAGGCTTGCATTATCCTTCCCATATGCAATATTTTCCCTAATGCTCGAAGCAAATAAGATAGGTTCTTGGCTCACAAGACCAATTTTGCTTCTGATCCACTTGAGTTGAAAATCTTTGATGTTGATACCATCTAACAGAACTTCACCTGCTTGTGGATCATAAAATCTCTCGATAAGGCTCAGCACTGTTGATTTTCCACTTCCACTTCGTCCAACCAATGCTGCAGTTGTTCCACTTTTTATGAAGAGAGAAAATTCACTAAGAATTCGTTCATGCACCCTTGCTGGATAGCTGAAATAGACATTCTTCAATTCTATAGTACCAACCATATTATCCAATTTCAATCCATCTAAAATGGATGGACTGATTAATGGCTTTCTATTCATTATCTGAAACATTCTAAAAGCCGCAGCTTGTCCCAATGCAAATGCACTCAAGCATGGGGATGCTTGCCCAATTGAACTGCCAGAAAATCAAAACAGCTAGATGTTATTAGCATTTCAAGGGGTCATGCATATGAAATCAAATTCACCCAGTCAAGGCCATCCTAACCCCTATGAAATAAATCTTCCTATGCAATTTCTGCATTCTAATGTAGTGGATTTTGAAGTACACTTGGAAACATGACATGCAAAGAAGCATTCCTTTTTCTATTCCCACACGCATACACACAAAGAAGAATGTTACTCACAAGGATCCCGTTAGTATTGCGAGTGTTACATTCAGGACATCTCCTCCTGAATAGTGTTTCTCCAAGATCATCTTGGCCCCAACCCATATGGCTAAACCATAGCAGCAGTAGAAAACAAACATAAAGACACCAGAACCCAAACCGGCTGCCAAGCCCTCTTGCACACCGGATTTGTAAGCTTTATTTAGGGATTTGTCATATTCTGCAATAGCTTGCATCTCCCCTGTAAAAGATGCAACCTGAAATCCAAAATCTTTTGCTAGTCATGTATAATTGAAAGCGAAAAAGCTTAAAAAAACACCATTTTCAGAATTTCCATTCTAACAGTATTCTTACTGTTCGAATAGCACTAAGAGTCTGTTCAACCAGTGTAGCTGCTGCGGAATAGGCTGCTTGTCCGTGAGATGCTAGCTTTGCCATTAGGATAGTCATTGCAAAGGCAGTAAGGACAAGTGGTGGGATTGAAGATAACATTACCAAGGAGAGTAGCCACCCCTTGATAAAAGCTATAATAAAGCCTCCAAAAAAAGAAGCTGACAACTGTATGAATTTTCCAACCTGTTGTTTGCATCAAATAGAAAAGTATCATATTATGCTCCAATGATGCTAAGAACTTCTTGTTATGACTATGAGTTGAGCCATGATACCTTTTCACCCATGGCATCTTGAATAATAATAGTATCCCTTGATATCCTCTCAATAATTTCACCAGTACTAGTTTCTTTGTCAAAAAATGCAATATCTTGCATTAGTAAAGATCGCAGATATGAACTTCTCATCCGAGCTGCCTGCCTTTCTCCTGTGATTGTCCAGCAAGCTACCTCTGCCAAGGAAAAAGGGCGCATTGTTGAGTTTTTCTCCAATACTCATCATGAAATTATAGAGAACATTGCTAATCAGGAAACGAAAGTAACTCACGAAAAAAAGATGTGACACCAGAACTCAGAGCCAAGTACACAAACTTTAAAGATACCTGTACATGAATTTGTGAGTCAGATAAAATAGGACTTCCCGACACATAGTCCATCAAGATACCATTGCAACACTTGCATTCACAGAGTATAAATTGTAAGCTTCTTTGAGATAACTTTGAATGGAAGTTACAGAGTTGAAAATTTGAAATATCTACACAAAATATCTACCCAAACTGAACAGCATACCGTTGTCTATTTTCTATCTCCTGAAAGAAACCAAAATGTCAATAATTAAGAATCTGTTTGTTAAACTAGAGTGCTTGATACCTTTGAAACTTCATGTACAATTTCTTTTCTATCCAGAGTCTTTCCGAAAGAGTTGATTGTCTCTCCCAATACCACTGCCAAAAGGGGTACGCAAATCCCACTTGCAACTGCTGTGACCGTACCAACTACCATCAAGAAAACGTCAACAGAATCAGCTAAGGAGAACAGCTTGCAGTATGGGACTTTATCAGCCACTTCCTTTTTATTTCTAGACTTGACTGGAACTTCTTGATTGCCTGATGCTTCCAGTGAAGTGTTCCGGACGTTGATCATGTCTCCATTGGAGCAACTCCCCTCAGCCATCACTTGACTAGCGTGCTGGTTCTCCATTTATCAGATATCAGTATCCCAGACTCAATGGAAATGATGTGCCTGTATCCTTAGCATTCTATCACTCAATTTATATACAGAAAGTGATAGTTTTTTAAGTGATTATGGGGTGAAATGAGCAGTTTGAAGTGGCGATAATTTATATTTTACCATTGGAAATCACCTTTATTGAGCATCAAATAATGCAGAAAAATCCTTGTACGGAAATTCCAACATGATTCCTTCAAATGTATGCAACAAGCAAAACTAAAGATAATGTAATTAATGATAAGGGAAATAACAAACATCACTAAAATCTTAAAAGAACTAAAAGATATGCACAGCTTTCCAGTATGGAAATAAAAAACCACTTGAATTCTAAGACAGGTATTAGTCTTTGGGAGTAGGGTTGCAAACGAGCCGAGTCGAGTCGAGTCGAGTTTTGAGCTAATCGAGCCAAGTCTCGACTACATTTTATCAAACTCGAACTCGAGCTCGACGAGCCGGCAATTTTCAAGCTCGATCTTAACTCAAATCAAGTCGAGCCGAGCTCGAGCTCGAAAAAAATAAAAAATAATTATTTTATTTTAAAACAAAATAAATAAAATAATATTTTTTTCTTAATAAATAATAAAATATTAAGGATATATACGTAATTTTACTATGAAAATAAAAAATAAAAAAAATATATATAATATACATAATTTTATTATTAAATAAAAATAAAAATAAAAAAATATATATATACTCAAACTCGCGAGCCGGCTCGCGAGTTAACGAGCTTAATATTCTGAGCTCGAGTTCGACTCGAGCCGCTCGCGAGTGGCTCGATTCGTTTGCAGCCCTATTTGGGAGCCAATAATGTAGTATCAAATTTGCATGGTTACTAGTTCTTTTCTCAAATGCAAGTGCTCTGAGCATCAGTACTTTTAATTTTCTTCTAATAGTTTAGCACATTTAGAAGTGTTGTATCATGGACCATCAAAAGGGCAAAAAAAAAAAAAAAATGCTGAATCTTCATGACAACAAAAAAGTGTAAAAAAAAAAAAAGTACTCCAGTTACTTAACGAAAACCGGGAATGGAATTCTTTGAAGTAAATAAACACTCATTTACTCAATAGCCCAGAAATAGGATACATCCAACAAGAAACAAAAAATAAATGGAAATTTTAGCTACGTTAAAAAAAAAAGTGGCCTCCCCCTTCCCCCACAAAAAAAAAAAAAAAAAACCGGTAATCAAGAAATTTAATTGGTCCTTTTGGAACGGAACTGCCAGAAACACATAAATCTGGAGAGAATAAATTTTTATAAACACCATTTAAATCAAAGTCGTATAAAGCATTGAATATTTCATCTAAAATATATGTGTGACTAACTTTAAACATAGACATTTGATGCATGACAACTGATAAAGATCTTAAAAGTTCCACAATATCTGTCTTTTATTTCAACAACCAGTGCTGTGAAATATTCGGAGCTTTGCAATCATGGCTGTTGAATGATGTTTGCTAATTAGGATGTCGTCACCTATGATGAAATTTGTGGTACCACTCTTTGTTCTGAAAGGCGAAAATATTAATCATGTGGTTTTTTTAACTTTTCCAGAGATACGAAATGACACGCGCCAATACAGGTTAATATTAAGCTTCATTTTCATTTAGTTGAAGGGCTGAAGATAATAACTTAATGTAATGCACTGAGCTTGACTAATAAGTTTCTTGATTAACATGCTACCGACAAGTTTAGATTCTAATCATTTTAAAGTTTGCTTTATAACGTAATGATTAGGAACTGATTAGTAGCGAGAAAAGCTTAAGACAATAGGACCACTTGGCCCTGTCTGGTTCAATTATGTCTTCTTCGTAGGTGATGAAACAAAAAGCAATTAAAAGATTGTTTAAATATTTGAAAGTTCAACGTTTTGCCAAGTTATTTAGGAAGTATTATATTAGAGAAAAGTTTACATTATGCTTCATTTTCATTTGGAAGAAACGAGGGACTGCAGCAGGTAAGTTGAAGGGCTGAAGATACTAACCTGTTTGATAACCCAACGAAACACTTAGACTTAATCAATTTAGATCTTAACATGTTCAGATGTGTTTGATAACTAAAAATATAACATCTTAATTAATTAAATAGTTCTAACTTATCTAAATAAAATTTACTCCAAATAATAAGCGATAAGTTATTACTTATCACTTAAAGCAAAATACGCTCAAGTATTTAATAATTCAGCAATTTAATAGATTCATATTTCAGATTTTAGATTTCATATTTCATATTTCAATTTTATTAAATGCTCACGTACTAAGCTTTACCAATAAGTCTTCTAATTAACATGCTAATGACAAGTTTAGATTTTAATCATTTTAAACTTTGCTTTATAACGAAATGATTAGGAACTGATTAGTAGTGCGTAAAGCTTAAGATAGTAGGACCACTTATGTGAGGATCTAGAAAAATTTTCTCTACTTTATTTTACTTTATTTTATTTCTTTGAATATGTGACGACCTCACCTTCCCCTAGGGCGTAACTCAGGATTTAGCGGACCGCCTGTCCAACTCTCGCCAGGACTCACTCACTATTTCGAATAATATAATTCACAACTTCTTAACGTAAAGGAAACAACAGTTGTCAAATTTCAACATACAAATACATTCATTCCTGTCTCAAACTTCCATACAATCCCAAACACATCAAAAGATTAGAATTCTAAATACATTCAACCCTAATCGAGCGATTAGTGTGAGTACAATTACAAAATTTCCAAAAACTAGACTACGCTAACCTGTACAAGTTTCACGCCTCGCTCGTACTCCCTGTAAGGAAAACAAAACTAATAGAGTGACATAAATCTCAGTGAGGTCCCAAATAGCAAGTTGACCAGTAAGTACAAGTGACAATATCATAATAGTAAAATAGCGAGCATTAACAAATCAAGAAAATGAGCAATAACACTTCGAATGACCAAACATTAAATATTTAACATTTCATGTAAAAGGATACAGTTGCTCTTGTAAATTGGCTCCACCATAGCTTGATCGTATATTAGTTGACACTCCGTCAATTTTCGAGTAAGGTAACTAGTCCAGTAGTACTCCACTTAACTCCAATCTCCGTCCACCAACCAAATCCCTTACTGGGCCGCACTCCAAGATAAATATTGGTGGTAATACTCGAGTATACCGATTAGTCGAGGAGATAACACTCCATTCGACAAAACTAATGACCCAGGGTTCGTTATCGAATCGACCAAACCCTTACCGGCTCGACTCGACTAACTAGCCACAGGGTTTCTAGAATTCCAGACAAGATATGAATCATATGCATGTACATCAATTCACTTCCAATCAATGAACAAGAATATAGTACATTAGGACAAGTGCGATAAAGTACACCTTTGCCCGATCAAATCAATCACATATCATTCGATCACATTGGTCAAATATTGAAAACAAGTATCAAATTCAATCAGATATTTGGAAACATTCACCAAAGATTTGTGCTTCTTTGGATCACGTTCAGGTATTACTCCTGGTTTGGAGTCCAAATTTGCGATAAAACACCGTTTAAGAGTTTTGAAATCAACTAAGGTTCAAAACTTACGCGTTTCATTTAACGAAGACAAGTAATTGAAACTCATTTGAGGAATATTCATAAAACTCATGCTCACTCTTAAAACTTTGAAACGATTAAACTGTGAAATTTCCATTTGAGTCGAAGAGACGAGAAAAACGTATTTCTATTAGTCGTTACTTTAATTTTTCCAGGGGTACAAGTTTCGGTCAAATTCCAACTTATATATCTCTACGAAAGTAGACTCGAATACCCTAGACAAATCGTGTTCAATTCAACCTCAATTCTTCACTCGAATCACAAGTACACACTCCTAGTCCTTGAGTAAAAATTTGGGCGGCATGCCCCTTGTATTTAGCTAGTTTCCAACCATTAATGGCTTCATTGTTTCCCTCAAATCAACCCAAAGTCACACACAAGCAATGTTACCACAATAGCCCTTCAATTAGGCTTAATGTCATTCAAGTACAAAACAATACTAGTAATGCGACTGGAAACCAAGTTTAAGGACACACAACAAAATAGTAGGTTTGACGTCTCTTGGCATTTCGATCACAACGGAAGCTACGGCTATCGGTTTGGGGTAAACTTTATACCATTTTGAAGCTAAGACAGAGAACTACAAGTCTTATGAAGTCTTCGACAGCCATTTAATTCATTTTCAAGGTCAAAAGGTGCAATATCAGAGAAAACAGAAAACTGTCTGCTAAAAAGTGCATTTGGCAGTCAGGGGTAATTTTATCATTTCATATGCTACAGTCCCTAGATTGAGCTGAAATTTTATAGAAAGATATATAACTCCATTCCCTACAACTTTCATGTTTTGACTTAGGCCTGATTTGGCTTCTAACATGGTCGACTTAAACAGGTTAGAACAGAACAGATTGGTTTCAACTTTCTAGAATTTGAACTTTTACTCTAGAAATTCATATCTAACAAGTACTCTATCATCAAAACCATCAATTACTAGTTCAATAACATCATTTAATAGGTAGATAACCATAATCAAGGTTGAACATGTAAACCCTAGCTAAACATTCCACCATATCATCCACAACTCACTAATTAACCGTCATAACCCAAGATTAAGAGTTTCTATCCAAACTTTAGCAAGATTAAGAAGAGAAAAAGGAAAGACAGCCATGGTACCTTCCCAAAAAGTGCTTGTAGGTGAGAACCACACCCCTTTCTTCCACAACTTTTACCACACAAAGCTTCCTAAGTACTAAAATGAAAGTTTAATTGGTTTGGATTGGGTGATTTCTCTCAAATGAAGATAATTCAAGGTGAAAGTTGGAGTTTGCTCACTTGGTTTTTCTCTCCCTTAAGCTCAGCTGGAATGTGAAGAAATGAAGAGGAAATGAAGTGAATTTGGTGATAAAAATGAAGGAAATTGGTTGGTAAAACAACCCTTGGATGTTTGCCACTTGTCACCTCAAGATTACATCTTTAATTTTTCTTCTTTTTCCTTTCTTTTTGGCCAATAATTTCGGCTCTCTCAAGGATAATTAAGGCTGATATTTATGAAATAATAACAAGGGGATTAAGGTAATAAAGTAGTGGTCAAGTGGTGTATTCAATCGGTAGCAAACAGTACCCGTCGGATCAAACCGATTTTCCTTAAATCGCGTGTACTAGGGTTTTAACTTATGATTAACTAACTTATTATTATCACTTCTAATCATACACTTTCTCTTATTTAAAACTCACTCTTAATCTTCAAATTTAGTACACACTCCGTACTGAGTAAACACACTACCAAAAGACATAAAAACTCTAGTTTACTTTAACAATGAAAGTAAAGGAAAAACCCTTGGATCTATGATTAATTGTAACTATTAAGGAAGTGAATGAGTAGTAAGGCTATTATAAAGGAATAAATTCCAAATAAAAGGGAATTTTAAAAAAAATATGAGGGATTTTACAAGTCCTCACGCTCTCTTCCCCTTAAGAGAATTTCGACCTCGAAATTTATACCTTTAGTTGTAAACAACTTGGGATACTTCTCTTGCATGTCTTTCTCTAGCTCCCAGGTTGCTTCCTCCACCTCATGGTGTCTCCATAGAACCTTAACCAGGGGAATTTACTTATTTCTCAAGTCCTTCATCTTCCTATCCAGTACTCGAATGGGTCGTTCCTCATAGGTCAAAGACTCGTCCAGTTCAATATCTTCTGCGGGCAAAATGTGAGTCGAATCCGGATGATATTTCTTAAGCAAAGAAACATGAAACACGTCATGGATCCGAGACAAACTAGCTGGTAACTTTAGTTGATAAGCCACATTTCCTATCCATTGGAGTATATTAAACGGTCCTATGTACCTCAGTTGTAACTTTTTTCCTTTTCCTGCTTTAATTTTTCCTTTCAACGAGGTAACCCTAAGAAACACCTTATCTCCTATCTCAAACTCCAAATCTTTCCTCCGATGATCGGCATAGCTCTTTTGTCGGTTTTGGGCCGTTTGAAACCTCTGACGAATTACCTTTACCCTTTCGTAGGCTTCCTCAACCTATGGTATCGTGGTCGGATCTATGATCTTTCTCTCTCCTACTTCATCCCAATGAATAGGTGATCGGCACCGTTGCTCATACAATACTTCATAGGGGGCCATTTGAATAGAAGAGTGATAACTATTGTTATATGACAACTCAACCAAGGTTAGGTATTGGCTCCAACTCCCTCCAAAATCTACAATACAGGTTCTCAACATATCCTCACGAGTTTGAATGGTTCTCTCAGACTGTCCATCAGTTTGAGGATGATACGCTGTACTATAACTCAACTTAGTTCCTACAGCCTCTTGCAGCTTTTGCCAGAATCGAGATACAAATTTAGGATCCCTATCGGATACGATACTCACTGGTACCCCATGTAGTCTCACCACTTTATCCATATAGAGTTTGGCAAGTTTCTCTAAAGAGTATTTCATATTAACTGGCAAGAAATGTGCGGTCTTAGTTAATCGGTCTACTATCACTCAAATCGCATCATGACCTTTTTGAGTTTGTGGTAACCCTGATATAAAATCCATCGTTATGTGCGCTCCTATTTCCATTCAGGTATCTCTAAAGGCTGTAATAGATTCGATGGTTTTTGATGCTCAGCTTTCACTTGTTGGCACGTAAGACACTTTTGTATAAACTGAGCAATCTCCGCCTTCATATTATCCCACCAATACAGGCTTTTGAGATCTTGGTACATCTTACCACTATCTGGATGCACCGTATACCTAGAACGGTGAGATTCCTCCAAAATCTCCTTCTTCAGTTCTTCATCTTCAGGTACAACGACGCGATTTCGAAACCTCAAAATCCCATCAAGACCTAGGTTAAAATCAGGCAATTCTCCCTTCTTCACTCTTTCCACCCATTTCTGTACCGTTGGTTCTTTCATTTGGCCCTCCTTAATTCGATCCAACAGTGTCGATTTCACCTCAATATTTCCCAAAATAACTTTTCGCGGCTCCAGATGAGGGTTCTATTCACATACATTTTCTAACAAGCTTCATTTGCCCACCATTAAACTTGCAAGTTAAGCCTTTCGATTTAAGGCATTTGCTACAACATTAGCCGTTCCTGGATGGTAATTAATCGTACAATCATAGTCTTCTAAAAACTCCACCCACCGATGTTGTCTCAGATTTAGCTCTTTATGAGAGAATAAGTATTTAAGGCTCTTATGATTCGTGTGTACCTCAAATGTCACCCCATACAAATAATGCCGTCACTTCTTCAAAGCAAATACAATTGCCGCAAGCTCTAAGTTATGGGTTGGATAGTTTTGCTCATGAGACTTTAACTTTCGAGAAGCATAGGCAATTACATTCCTATTTTACATCAGAACACACCCTAACCCTTCTCTCGAAGTATCGGTATAAACCGTATAGCTATCCTTCCCGTTGGGCAAGGCTAACACTAGCACCAAGCTCTTAGAAACTATTTTCACACTTAGTATCCCACATGTATTTTCCTTGTTTCTTGGTCAAATTAGTTAGGAGTCCCGCAATTTTTGAGAAATTCTTTATAAACCGGCGGTAGTACCCCGCTAGACCCAGAAAACTTCAAATTTTGGTAGGAGTCTCCGGCCGTTTCCATTTGGCAACAGCTTTCACTTTAGCCGGGTCTATAGTAAGTCCATCTTTTGAAATTATATGGCCTAGGAACGCCACTTTCTCTAATCAAAATTCACACTTGATAAATTTAGCAAACAACTGGTGCTCTCTTAAGGTTTGCAACACTATTCTCAAGTGTTGTTCATGCTCCTCCCTTGTTTTCGAATACACCAAGATATCATCAATAAACACTACCACGAACCTATCCAAATAAGGTTTAAACACCTGATGCATTGAATCCATGAAGGCTGCTGGGGCATTGGTTAAGTCAAAAGGCATTACTGCAAACTCAAAATGCCCATATCGAGTGTTGAAGGCCGTTTTTGGCACATCCTCCTTTCTAATTCTCAATTGGTAATATCCCTGTTGAAAATCCAACTTAGAAAACACCATGGCCCATTGTAATTGATCAAGCAAGTCATCGATGTGGGGCAAAGGATATTTGTTCTTAATGGTTACTACATTCAACTCTCGATAATCAATGCATAACCTTAAACTCCCATCCTTCTTTTCTACAAATAGCACTGGAGCGCCCCAAGGTGACTCGCTCTTGTGTATGAATCCTGTGAGAACCCGTAATTCTCTCATTTTCTAGGTTTTATTCCCTTTAATGGCATGTTTTCTGCATTTTTTTTATCCAAAAAATTTCTAGATAATTTTTATGAATAAATAGAGTTTTTAGATGATTTTTCTAATATCGATTAGTTTTTGAGAAATTAAGAGTGTATACTGGACGTGGGACCCGCTAGTGCGGAAAGTTCGGAAAAATTCGGCCAACTAGGTTAAGTTTTGGATACTGGGTTTAAATTATCGGGTGCTATGAGATAAGTAGAGGTTACCAAGTGGATTGGTGTGAGAGGAAACAAAGGGATATACATGCATTTAATAGGGTGACAAGTGTCACCATGTGATTAAGTCTTACAATTTTGACCACTATTCATCACTTTACCAAATTAATACCAAAATTCACCAAAAATTCACCATTTTCTCCAATCCTTGGACGACTCTCTCTCTCTAGAAAACAAGGGAAGAAAACTCTCCAAGTTCTTGCTTCAATCTTGTTCAAATCCAACAAATCAACCATTTAATCTTGCTTTTGTTCCATAAAACCCCTTCACTTAGTGATTGTGAGGTGTTTAGTGGAGTTGTTTGGAAGGCTAAGGTGATTAGTTACTCCCTCTCTTGTATTGCTAAGGAGAGTAGTGAAGGAACCCCTCTCCTCCATCTAATGATGTTTAATTCATGACTTGTGGTAACCTAAGGGATGATATTTGGTGTTATTTCGTGATTTTGGTTGAGATTGATGACATTTTCTATTTACTCATGATTTTTCTGTTTTCATATGATTATTATTATGTGGTCATGTATGATGATTGAAAATGATATTTAAGGAAGCTAGAAGGTGGGAAAAGTGGTTAATTGCAGGAAATTTCTGTTTTGGAAGGAAATTTGGAAAGTTAGGGTTTCATTTCCCTTAATTCTGCCCGGCACTGTTCATCATAGTTAGAGGCCGAATTAGACTTAGGTTAAAACATGAAAGTTTAGGGAATGATATTTTAGAGTTTCCTGAAAAATTTCAGACCAATCGGAGTAGCGTAGCTTGTGAAAAGATTGAAATACCCCTGCTGCCCTGGTTTCACCCGAACTTGAGAATTGCTTCTGTAATTGGTTAATTTGGTTGGGAATACTTCTGATTTGGTTGTTGAGGTCTTCTGAAGCAATGTAGCCTTATGTCTTAGCTTTGGGATGGCTTTGGAATCACTTTATTTGGACTTAGGTAGCCTGAATTACGGTTCGTTAACCAGAATGCGGTTTGTTAACCTGTCTTTACTGTTCTGGTTTTGTATATTGCATTTTTGACCTGGTTTCACTACAAACTGGACTGAGTGGCCTTCTTCAACATTGTAACCCTATCTCTTAGCTTCGAAACGGTGTGTATTTCACCTCCATCTGATAATCATAGTGCCAATGGTGCCAAAACCGCAAAATGACGTCAAAACTGTCTTTTGGTTTTAGGGTATATATAATTGGGGCTTTTCTAGGGTTTCTTTGTTGAGATACCATTTGGTTGTTTTGAAGGGTATTGTGGCTCTAACTAAAGGTGCTTGATAGTTTGTGATTGGGTATTGAGGTTTGGTTGGAAAAGTAAAGAAAGACAAGGGGAAGTGCCGTCCAAATGTTTGCAGGAGCTTCTGTGCAGTCTCGGGAGATTTTCTATATCTTGATGTAGAAATGTCAGACTTGAGTTTTGTTTGTTGCGTTTTAAACTAGATTCATAGGGATATAAATCGTGTAAATTTCAGACCCTGTTTCTATCTGTCCAATTTATGGTAATTTTTCAAAGTTGACTGAAATATTGTACCTGTTCTGTCTTCCACTGGATAAAGCAGCGACTTGCGACTTGAATTTGACTGACTTGCGTTCCGAGTCTTACAATGGTGTTTTCTGGAAAGTTGTAGTCCTTTGAATGTATTTTCCAACGGTATAGCCTTTATTAATTTTGGACTTACAAAACTTGAGATATGATTTTTCAAATAGGGTTGCGTGAAACTGGAAAATCCTATTTTTCTAGTATTGACCTTACTTTCATTTTCTACTCCACATTTGGAGTTGATCAGTCACTGTAGGTAGGGCTTTGAGGTTGTTCATGCCTTTAAGACTATTTGTTACCTTTTTACTTTGGGGTCCCCTCTTTGCTTTGCATTAACGGTTCTTTTGAATAGGCATATGGCTCGTAACCAAGTCTCACTTGCGAATTTCATACTAGGTCTTGGGAGTCGAGTCTTAAGTGTTTGTCTTGATTGTTCTAGGAGGTGCCGACGATTAAAGCCACACTTGGGAAGGAAACTTTTGAAATTATCCTTATTTGAACTGGTGAGTGTACCACTCCCCTCATTTGTTGCTTAACTTGATTTCTGCACTTGCAATCTGTGATCTGAATGACTGAACTATCTGTTTATTTTGTTTGAGACGAGGGTGTACTTTATCACACTCGTTCTCCTGTCTGTTCATATGCCAATTTTGGTGCGAATCTGAATCTATTATCTGTATCTGTATCTGTATCTGTTCTGACGCCGTTTGGAAGCTTGTATCCAACGACCTTTCTGTGACCTCTGAACTCAACACCTGTGGCTAGTTACTCGAGTCGGGCCGGCAAGGGTCTGGTCGATTAGATAACGAACCATGGTAGTCTGTTTTGGGATCTTTGGGTATTGAGACGCTTGATTCCGGTATACTCGAGTATTACCATTTCTGAACGGATTGGATTTTGGGCCCGGTAGGGATATGTGAGGTGGAAGGAATCGGAGAAAGTGGAGTCTACGGTATTAGTTATTTCTTTAACGTTGACGGAGTGTCAATTATTATTTCGATCAAGTTTTGGTGAAGCAAATGGGAATTTGGCTCCTGAGAGCTACCTGTATCCTTCATATTGTGCTGTTCATTTATTTCTCGTATTTGATGTGAATACGTGCCTTAAAAGTGATTTCTCATGATTTCCACTGTTTATAATTTTGGTACCTCATTGAGCTTCTAGCTCACCCCGTCCCGTTATTTTTTTGTTTTCCTTACAGGGAACAATACTTTTGAACCATGATTTTGAAGAAAGAAGTAGAGCGAGCTCTAGTTATTCTTTTGTATAGCACCTCTGTAGTTGAAACCCTAATTGTACTTTGGTTCCTCGTGAATATTCCAATTTGTATTGCTTGTTAAACTTTTAAACCTTTCAGTGTTTGTATTTATTAAAGAGATTAACCATGTAAATTAAGTGTACTTGTTGAGATGGTACTTTTACTTGGCTGGATGAACACTTCTGGTGTCCGTATGGTTTGGTAAGTTTTATTTTGGCTTGGTGGTCTCCAATTGCTTGTTTTCTTTGGATTCCGGTGCGCGGTTGTAGGGTTTTAAGTGATTTGACTCCGTAGTCCTGGCGAGAGCTGGGCAGGCGGTCCGCCGAACCCTTTGGCTCGCCTTAGGGTGAGGTGGGGCTGTCACAGGTGGTATCAAAGTGGCTTCGCGTGGTCTCTGCGCGGAGTGAGCTTGGGCCAAGTGGTGTTATGGTCCCGATTCCGTGAATATGTACGAAGGTTTAAGTGCTCTTTGAGCATAAGCTTTGGATCATGAAATATTGTAGGTTTTAAACCTTTATCATGGTACTTGGAGACAATAGATCTGTAGGTCAGGTAAGAATCTCGATTGTAGATGAATTACTCATGGAACTGCCCAGCCCGAGTTGTGAATTATCTTATTTTGGGATTCTTGTGCCCGACTACTAAATAGACGAGAGTCTAGGTTAGAAATAACTTGGGTAGACTAGAAATGAGCTTGGCTAGTGATGGGATACTGATTGCTTAGCTAGGTACGGTGCTCAATTTTAGTGTGAGAAGGAAGCAGTAAAATTTTTGGTATTCCGAAGAAGGCGATGATAAGGAATTTCGAGGGCGAAATTCTTTTAAGGGGGAGAGAGTGTGAGAACCCGTAATTCTCTCATTTTCTAGGTTTTATTCCCTTTAATGGCATGTTTTCTGCATTTTCTTTATCCGGAAAATTTCTAGATAATTTTTATGAGTAAATAGAGTTTTTACATGATTTTTCTAATATCGATTAGTTTTTGAGAAATTAAGAGTGTATACTGGACGTGGGATCCGCTAGTGCGGAAAGTTCGGAAAAATTTGGCCAACTAGGTTAAGTTTTGGATACTAGGTTTAAATTATCGGGTGCTATGAGATAAGTAGAGGTTACCAAGTGGATTGGTATCAGAGGAAACAAAGGGATATACATGCATTTAATAGGGTGACAAGTGTCACCATGTGATTAAGTCTTACAATTTTGACCACTATTCATCACTTTACCAAATTAATACCAAAATTCACCATTTTCTCCAAGCCTTGGCCGACTCTCTCTCTCTAGAAAACAAGGGAAGAAAACTCTCCAAGTTCTTGCTTCAATCTTGTTCAAATCCAACAAATCAACCATTTAATCTTGCTTTTGTTCCATAAAACCCCTTCACTTAGTGATTGTGAGGTGTTTAGTGGAGTTGTTTGGAAGGCTAAGGTGATTAGTTACTCCCTCTCTTGTATTGCTAAGGAGAGTAGTGAAGGAACCCCTCTCCTCCATCTAATGATGTTTAATTCATGACTTGTGGTAACCTAAGGGATGATATTTGGTGTTATTTCGTGATTTTGGTTGAGATTGATGACATTTTCTATTTACTCATGATTTTTCTGTTTTCATATGATTATTATTATGTGGTCATGTATGATGATTGGAAATGATATTTAAGGAAGCTAGAAGGTGGGAAAAGTGGTTAATTGCAGGAAATTTCAGTTTTGGAAGGAAATTTGGAAAGTTAGGGTTTCATTTCCCTTAATTCTGCCTGGCACTGTTTATCATAGTTAGAGGCCGAATTAGTCTTAGGTTAAAACATGAAAGTTTTAGGAAATAATATTTTAGAGTTTCCTGCAAAATTTCAGGCCAATCGGAGTAGCGTAGCTTGTGAAAAGATCGAAATACCCCTGCTGCCCTGGTTTCACCCGAACTTGAGAATTTCTTCTGTAATTGGTTAATTTGGTTGGGAATACTTCTGATTTGGTTGTTTAGGTCTTCTGAAGAAATGTATCCTGATGTCTTAGATTTCGGATGGCTTTGGAATCACTTGATTTGGACTTAGGTAGCCTGAATTACGGTCCGTTAACAAGAATGCGGTTTGTTAACCTGTCTTTACGGTTCTAGTTTTGTTTATTGAATTTTTGACCTGGTTGCACTACAAACTGGACTGAGTGGCCTTCTTCAACATTGTAGCCCTATCTCTTAGCTTCGAAACGGTGTGTATTGTACCTCCATCTGATAATCGTAGTGCCAATGGTGCCAAAACCGCAAAATGACGTCAAAACTGTCTTTTGGTTTTACGGTTTATAATTGGGGCTTTTCTAGGGTTTCTTTGTTGAGATACCATTAGATTGTTTTGAAGGGTATTGTGGCTCTAACTAAAGGTGCTTGATAGTTTGTGATTGGGTGTTGAGGTTTGGTTGGAAAGGTAAAGAAAGACAAGGGGAAGTGCTGTCCAAATGTTTGCAGGAGCTTCTGTGCAGTCTCGGGAGATTTTCTATATCTTGATGTAGAAATGTCGGACTTGAGTTACGTTTGTTGCGTTTCAAACTAGATTCATAGGGCTATAAACCGTGTAAATTTCAGACCCTGTTTCTATCTGTCCAATTTATGGTGATTTTTCAAAATTGACTGAAATATTGTACCTGTTCTGTCTTCCACTGGATAAAGCAGCGACTTGCGACTTGCGACTTGAATTTGACTGACTTACGTTCCGAGTCTTACAATGGTGTTTTCTGGAAAGTTATAGCCCTTTGAATGTATTTTCCAACGGTATACCTTTATTAATTTTGGACTTACAAAACTTGAGATATGAATTTTCATATAGGGTTGCGCGAAACTGGAAAATCCTGTTTTTCTAGTATTGACCTTACTTTCATTTTCTACTCCACATTTGGAGTTGATCAGTCACTGTAGGTAGGGCTTTGAGGTTGTTCATGCCTTTAAGACTAATTGTTACCTTTTCACTTCGGGGCCCCCTCTTTGCTTTGCATTAACGGTTCTTTTGACTAGGCATATGTCTCGTAACCAAGTCTCACTTGCGAATTTCATACTAGGTCTTGGGAGTCGAGTCTTAAGTGTTTGTCTTGATTGTTCTAGGAGGTGTCGACGATTAAAGCCACACATGGGAAGGAAACTTTTGAAGTTATCCTTATTTGAACTGGTGAGTGTACCACTCCCCTCATTTGTTGCTTAACTTGATTTCTGCACTTGCAATCTGTGATCTGAATGACTGAACTATCTGTTTATTTTGTTGATACGAGGGTGTACTTTATCACACTCGTTCTCCTGTCTGTTCATATGCCAATTTTGGTGCGAATCTGAATCTGTTATCTGTATCTGTATCTGTATCTGTTCTGACGTCGTTTGGAAGCTTGTATCCAACGACCTTTCTGTGACCTCTGAGCTCAACACCTGTGGCTAGTTACTTGAGTCGGGCCGGCAAGGGTCTGGTCGATTAGATAACGAACCATGGTAGTCTGTTTTGGGATCTTTGGGTATTGAGACGCTTGATTCCGGTATACTCGAGTATTACCATTTCTGAACTGATTGGATTTCGGGCCCGGTAGGGATATGTGAGGTGGAAGGAATCGGAGAAAGTGGAGTCTACGGTATTGGTTATTTCTTTAACGTTGACGGAGTGTCAATTATTATTTCGATCAAGTTTTGGTGAAGCAAATGGGAATTTGGCTCCTGAGAGCTACCTGTATCCTTCATATTGTGCTGTTCATTTATTTCTCGTATTTGATGTGAATACGTGCCTTAAAAGTGATTTCTCATGATTTCTACTGTTTATAATTTTGGTACCTCATTGAGCTTCTGGCTCACCCCGTCCCGTTATTTTTTTGTTTTCCTTACAGGGAACAATACTTTTGAACCATGATTTTGAAGAAAGAAGTAGAGCGAGCTCTAGTTATTCTTTTGTATAGCACCTCTGTAGTTGAAACCCTAATTGTACTTTGGTCCCTCGTGAATATTCCAATTTGTATTGCTTGTTAAACTTTTAAACCTTTCAGTGTTTGTATTTATTAAAGAGATTAACCATGTAAATTAAGTGTACTTGTTGAGATGGTACTTTTACTTGGCTGGATGAACACTTCTGGTGTCCGTATGGTTTGGTAAGTTTTATTTTGGCTTGGTGGTCTCCAATTGCTTGTTTTCTTTGGATTCCGGTGCGCGGTTGTAGGGTTTTAAGTGATTTGACTCCGTAGTCCTGGCGAGAGCTGGGCAGGCGGTCCGCCGAACCCTTTGGCTCGCCTTCGGGTGAGGTGGGGCTGTCACAAATCCCCATTCTAGCAAGTCTTTCAATTGAAATTTTAACTCGTTAAGTTCAGCAGGCGCCATCCGATATGGGGTTTTTGAAATGGGAATAGTTCCAGGTGCGAGGTCAACCTTAAATTCAATCTTTCTCTCGAGTGACAATGACACCAATTCCTCCGGGAACACATCTGAATACTCATTTATCACCGGCATATCTTCTAACTTAATCTTTTCCCCTTGAGTGTTAACTAGAAAGGTTAGATAACCCCATGCCCCATGACTAAGTAATTTCCTAACCCTTATTCCTGAAATGAGGGCAGATGAAACTAACATACCCCTCACGTCTAGCTTTAAAGTTGTCTCCGCCGGTATGTAAAACTCAACCACTTTCATACGACAATCCACTCGAGCATGATAATGAACTAGTCAATCCATGCCTAGAATAATATCGTACCCCTTAATGGATAGACTTATGAGGTCAACTACTAATTTCCGCTCACCAACCCATATATCGCAATTTTATACACTTCATTGGCAAGTAAAAATTGATTACCCGTAGGTGTTCTTACTTCTAAGTCATATGGTAGCCTTTCAACTTTCACATCAATTCCAAGTATAAATGTGGGGCTAACAAAAGAATGAGTTGCACCAAGGTCTATCAAAATTTTGGTTAAATGATGGAAGATAGGAATCATCCTTCCACTACCTCCGATGGTTCAGGTACCGATTACTGGTCCAAAGAATACACTTTGGTTGGCACCCTTGACCTGGTCCCTCCTACATTGGTTGGTTTAGGGTTCGATTGCCAGCCGACTGAGCATCACTGATTAGTGGGCAATTAGCAATCTGGTGCTCCGTATTTCCACACCTTAAACATTTTCGAGCTTTTCTCCAGCAATTATCCTTGGTATGGTTCGATTTCCCACAATACCCACACGATACTCGGGGGCGGATGTCTGGCCTCCCTGCGGGACACCTCTCCCCTGTCCCCTTCCACTATGGGCTCCCCTCGGAGTATCTCTCTTGGATGTGCTCGTAAATCTTCCACCTCTAGCTCCACGACCGGCTTTAGGGGGTGGCATGTTTTGATCACTCTGTGCCGACCCTTGATTTTCACCAGGCGCCCCTCTCCGTTTTGCATGAAAATTCCTTATTTGTGCCATGGCAATTTCTATTCTCTGGGCCTTTTCCAAAATCTCCGTAAAAGTGTTAATTTGAGCTGCCACCAAGACCTCCTGTATCTCTACATTGAGACCCTGCACAAACCTCCTTACCCTTCTTTGCTCCATAGCTATCAACTTGTGAGCAAACTTCGATAGCTTAGTGAACTGAGTCTCATACTCAGATACACTTAGGGTTCCTTGGCGAAACCTAATGAAATCATCTTCCTTCTTCTCCTGGACTATCAATGGGAGATATTTCTCGTTAAACTCCCGCATGAAATTCAGCCAGGTCCATGCGGTTCCCTCTCTTTCCCATTTGGCCCTAACTACATTCCACCATGCCCTGGCCAGTCCCTCAAACTGAAAGATAGCAAATTGCACCTGTCTATCCTCTGTATAATTTAAACCGGCGAATATAATGATCATTGTTTCTAGCCATCTCTCAACCACTTCAGGGTCCGGCCCTCTCAGGAACTTTGGAGGGGAAAACTTTTGAAATCTCTCTAGTGTGATAGCCCCACCTCACCCTAAGGTGAACCAAAGGGTTCGGCGGACCGCCTGCCCAGCTCTCGCCGGGACTCAGTCGTTCACTTTAGACCTCAATCAAAATTGGAATAAAACCACAAGAATTTGTATAACAAAATCCAAAACTTAAAATGAAACTTATCTACATTTCTATTTCAAAAGGGAGTTCAACCATTGAATATACAAAGGTTCCCGATTCTTCATACATCTAGCCCATGCCAAGCGCTAGGGCGAGAACCATTACAAAAAAAATGAAAGAACTAGACCAAACTAGTCTACACCGAGCTCCCGTCCTTACTCGCCTTCCCCTGTTAAGGAAAACAAAACTAAAGGGATGAGCTAAAAGCTCAGTGAGGTTCCGAACATATAATCAAGCAATAAGTTCAATGCAGTTACCATAAACAATCAATAACTCAAGAAACATTGCAATGGAAAGCGATAAGAACACATTCATTAAAAGGATACGTGCTCACAAGGAGCCATTCATTCATTCGTTCATTCATTCTCCTGTCATTTCCCCTAATTCCTCCAATCATTTGAAAATACATTTTGATAAGTAAAACCCCTCATTTGTGTTGACATTCGTTCATTCATTTCATTCACCCCCTTCCCGGACATTGGCCAGGCTCCACCAGACTTCAAGGTAATACTCGAGTATACCAAACGTTCACCCAGGGTCACTAAAACACCCGACCGAGTCCGCTTCTGGCTCGAGTCGATCAGTAACGAAGGGCAGGGCCCAGTTCAGCCAAGATGCTTACATTCATGCACAACTAGCATTTAATCACTTAAACATTGAAAATTTCACATTTCATTTAGGTCGAGTGCGATAAAGTACACACTCGCCTAACAAACTCATTTTAAGCAATCATTGAAAGCATTTAACATGTTATCATTCGTTTATAACAAGTCATATAAGCAAGAACAAGCCACATAGGCAATGAAAATATAACAAACAAGGAACACTCACCTATTTACGCAAAATAACGTCCAAAGTTTCCTTCCGGATACACCCTCAATCACCAAGGTATCCTAATATAATCAAACGAACACATTATGCTTCAACCATCAAAGATATAAGTGAGTCAAAGAAAAGTCGCATATGTACTAGTACAAAGTATAAATATGATTTTGGTAGTGAAAAGAGTACATTGAAACTAAAGGACATAAGTAAAATATTTGTAAACTTAGACTCACTTGTAAAACTTTAAAATCACTATTTGAGTCGAAGTGGCAAAGAAAATGTAAATACCCTAGATGGTTTGTGTGGTATTCGATCTCAAGCCTTACTCAAGTCGCAAGTATATCAACCTAGTTCTCGAGCGTAAATTTGGGCAGCATGCCCTTTGTATTTACCTATTTTCCAGCCATTTATGGCCTCATTCTTTTCCTCAATCAATCCCAAAGTTACACACCAAATAATCTTATTTCAATAGCCATTCCATAGGCCCCAAGTCATATAAGTACAAAATCAAGCTAGGAGCATGTGCGGAAATGAAGGTTGAGTTGGAAAACAAAAGACAGATTTGACATTATTTTGCGTAACGGACACAACCGAAACTACGCTTATCGGATTGGAGTACAATTTATACCGTTTCGAAGCTAAGACAGAGGGCTACAACTTTTATGAAGACAACTCAGTCCAGTTTGTAGTGTATCTAAGTCAAAATTCCAAATTACAGAACCAGCATCTCACATTCGGGCTTGTTAACTGCACTATGATTCGACGACAATAACTCGGGCTGCCGAAGTCCGATTGAGGTGTATCTTATGGCATTTCGAAGCCAAAATATATACTTACATTTCTTATGAAAAACTCCAAAGCTAAATCATACATTTCAGAGTAAAAAATTGAAATTCCCACAAAGATAGAAAACTGTCCGCGAAATTAGGGGTTATGGGCAGTCAAGGGTATTTTGGTCATTTCATAGGTTATGTTGCTCCGATTGAGCTGAAATGTTTCAGAAAAATATAAAACATCATTCTCTACAACTTTCATGTTTTGTGCTAAGGGTAGTTCGGCCTCTAACATGGTGAAATAGAACCGGGCAGAAGCAGGGCAGGTTATCATCCAAGCTGGAATTTATGCTTACAACCAGAAATTTCTTTAGGCCAAGTAAACTAACATCTAAACACTAGCTATTTCACGTATCAAAGCTATCAAACCATAACTAATCATTAATCTTCAGATTAGGTTAAAAAATTCACCAAGAAACTGAAATTTTCATAAACCTACTTCAACCTATATAATTCTCTCACAAAATTACTAATTCAACAACTATAACCACAAATTGCCCATTAATTGAAGTAAAGGAGTTTCTTGACAACTTACCTTATCTCCCTAAGAAAGATGGTAGCTTAGGCTTTGTCCTCCCAAAAATAACTCCACAAATGATACGAAATATGGGCCGCTTATGGGCCATGTTTTGTTGCTGCAAGAGATTGAATCTTTTAGTAATAGTTAGTAGTTTATTTTCCAGGTTTCTATTTTATTTGCGAGGAATAAATTCGGTCCAAGACCTCATGTTGAGTTGGATCCGATTTATAGAGTCTAGGCTCACCATTACTTAAGTTGGTTAATTAGCTTTTATTGGGTTATGTTGGGCCAGCTTAAAAGCCTTCATTGGATCGATTATAAGCTGACCATTAGATAGTGGATTTGAGTAGTAGAATTGGCCCAAAGGCCTAGCCTAACTGAGTTAGGGTTTTCCCAAGTTACTTTAGGTTTTCAAGTTGTATGGCTATATATAGCCAAGGCAAGAGACGTTCATGATCAGTTTTTAGCATCAAAAAAATTGTGAGTTTTCACTTTTCTCTTTCCAAGAGAGCCTCTTTGAATATTTGAGAATTTTTCTCAAGTTATTCAAGTGAACTTATCAATCAAGTAACTCCTTGGTTGTGGCGTTCCTCTACCTATAGTTTGGTTCGATAATTCATTAGGTAACGGGTTGAGATAATATCAAAATTGTTCGTGACTTCTAGGGATTAGTTGGGTCAAATTTCCGCTACCTAAGCCATGGTGTTTTGGTTGTCTAGATCGGGGTTTCACATCAGTTGGTAATCAGAGCTAGTCGACAACCACCAGGTTATATCCTTCTTTTCTTTTGTGTTTCGAGTCACATACTCTTGTTCCAAATCAGTTTGTGTGTCAATTCAAAAAAAAAAAAAAAAGTACTGTAGCATCGTACTGTTCATCGCTACTATAGCGATACTGTTCACCGCGCGCACTGTAGCGATACTGTTCATTGCTACTGTAGTGACACTGTTCATCCCGAAAAATTTTTTTTTTTCATAACTTGTGTTTCTTTCTTATTTTGGTGTCTTGTTATATTGTTCTTGAAGTTTTGTGTTGGTTTAGAGTCAAAAAAAAAAATCCAGCCGCTAGGGTTTTGTGCCGTCGTTGTGTTCTTGTATCTTGTTTCTTGTATGCAATCTGTCTTGTCATCTCTTGCTACTATTTTGACCAGATCTTAGTCTTTTCATTGTGTTGTTGAGTCGTTCTGGCTGTGCAAAGCAACTACCAAAAGAAAAAAAGAAAAGAAAAGAAACACACGTAAGAGGCGAAAACAAAATTCTGGTCGCTAGTTGTTTCTTAATACCGAAGTGTTTTGAACAAGAGGGTTGGGAATATTGTTTTGTTTTGCATCAAAAGGCTGATTATAATAGTTCTTGAATTCTTGATAACCTTACCTTGCTTCTTGGAACCCTTGATACATATCTTGATAAGGGGGATTGATACTTGAAATGTTGAAACTAAACAAACCTCCATTCTTGATCTTGAGTTGCGGCTGACCTTTGTACAAACACCACACAAAAATCTTGTGTTTTGAAGGTGGGATTTGAAATTCAAAAGAAAGAAAAGCATTCTGGTTGCACAAAAAAAAAAAAAAAGAAGAAAGAAAGAGGAACCAGAGTTGGATCACAAGAAATAAGAAACCTTCTTGAAATAGGCAACCTTCCTGACAAAGGAAACCCAAACCGCATTGGATTTGCTAGGGCAAACCCTAGCCGCCACCAAAGCTGTCCACTTCGGACTTCCCTTGCTTGAATTGGGGAAACCAGCCGCCAACACCAAAACACCCATAACCCAAAATCACCCAAGAAACATTGATCCCAACTTCCAAAGAAAATTCGGCCGCATGCAAAAAGTGGGTAAAGTCCTTCTAGGATTCTAAATTTCCGCCATCTTGTTCTTGTGTCAATAGAACCTTGCGTTCTGTCCACACCACAAATTGGTATCTTGAGTCATTTTTGCAGACTGCTAAAAGTGTCCAAAAGGAGTCCGTCCTGATCTAGTCTTAGAGTCCTTGTCGAAGTCAAACTTCCCCAACATTTGAGTCACCCTTTTGCGGACTAAATCAGAAAAAATTCCAGAAAAATTCTTGCTTGTATAATTGCTGTTTTGAGTCAACATTTAGTCTTCAAATTTCCAGATTCTCATACGCCACTTTTGGGGACAAACTTGGTTGATGTTTGGTTGAACTACTTGAGGGAAATTTCTGATTTCTTCAAGGGGGCAATCAAGGGATTTAAAAGTGAATGGTGAGATCATTAGAGTGTTTTAAACACTTGAGCAAAACATGAGAGTGAGCGAAACACATAAGGGAGCGAGTGAGGACTGTTCTACTAATTTTTGTTGAGTTTTACAGGTAATAACAGTATGAGACAAACGAATGCTCAACTAGAGCTTCACCATCTTGTGCCTAAAGGAGTAAATACTGTGGCATTACGTGAGATAACTGAGCAATTGGAAATCATAAAAGCTCAAAAAAATGTTTGGTTTTATACACGTTGCCACATCAAGGATAAAGTTTGCAGCTTAGCCATTGATAAGGGTTGTGAAGTTAACCTCGCAAGTACTGTCTTGGTTGAGAAATTGAATCTTCCAACCATTGATCATCTTCGACCTTACAAGTTGCAAAGTGATAGTGGTGATATTTGGATTACTAAACACACACTTGTTTCTTTTCGTATTGGCCAATACGTGGATGAGGTGTTGTGTGATGTGGTTCCCATTCAAGTGACGCATGTGCTGTTGGGACAATGGTGGATGTTTAATCGAGAAGTCAAATATGATGGATATACTAATAAGTATTCCTTCACATTTAATGGCCGTCGTACCAGGCTTGTGTCGCTTAATTCTAAGCAACTTTGTATTGATCTAGCATACATGAAGAGTGAGCAAGAGCGTTATAGTATGAAGAAAGAGCTAGATGAGGGAATTGTGACTGAAGATGTAAAATTCGAGGGAGTTGAAAAGGAGAAAGAGGTTGAGAATAATGAGGGGAAAAAGTCAGCTACTGAGCATGAGAAAGAGATTAAAAATTCTAAGAGTAAGCTGATTGCGAGAAAGGATGTGAGATCATATGTTTTTTCTAATGATCTTAACTCTACTTTGTTTAGTGTTTCTACTTTTATGCAGGTTAAGCAAGGAAAAATTAAATTGATCTTGGCATGTTCTATGCCTAAATCCATTGGTGAATATCAAACTTTTCATGGATTTTGCATCTTAGGTGTTGTATCCCTTTGTCATCCATTGATGTTCAACTTCAACCATGAGCCTGATTTGCTTGTTGGGAGGAATAATGAAGTTTCAAAGGGAGTTTCTACACTTGAAACTTATTATAAACTTCCTTTTTATTTCGTTAGTGATAATTCTGTCCTCATTGGTCCAAATTCTGATTGCTTACACCCTGATTTTATTCTTCAATTTGAAGGTTCAGAAGCTGCCTATCTCGATCTTACTCCATTTGTGCAAGATAAGCCATACCAACAACAACTTGCAATGAATTTTGTAAGTTTGCAAAATCATGTCCGGGACTTTTCTAACCTGATTGAGCATCACTATGAAGATCCTTATCTTGTGAATGTGAATGGTAAGCTGTCGAGTGATTTTATACCTACAAATGCTAATCGTGTGATTTATTGTGTAGGTCCAAATTCGACCATTCATGACACAGGACTGATTAGAGAGCTTTGGAGTGATTGGAGTCAAGCGTTGAGTTTCCCATGGCAGATTGTGAGCATTTTCAAGCTGACCAAGAGACATGTGCACCGAATTACAATAATCATGACGTATGCAAGTACCATTCATTCTAAGAGAGCCAATATGTGGAGATTTGAAGTTTCATACTGCCAATTCTTGTAGTACTATTCATTTCCAAACACGATTTGAGGACAAATCTTTTTCAAGAGGAGGGGAATGATACGAAATATGGGCCGCTTATGGGCCATGTTTTGGGCTGCAAGAGATTGAATCTTTTAGTAATAGTTAGTAGTTTATTTTCCAGGTTTCTATTTTATTTGCGAGGAATAAATTCGGTCCAAGACCTCATGTTGAGTTGGATCCGATTTATAGAGTCTAGGCTCACCATTACTTAAGTTGGTTAATTAGCTTTTATTGGGTTATGTTGGGCCAGCTTAAAAGCCTTCATTGGATCGATTATAAGCTGACCATTAGATAGTGGATTTGAGTAGTAGAATTGGCCCAAAGGCCTAGCCTAACTGAGTTAGGGTTTTCCCAAGTTACTTTAGGTTTTCAAGTTGTATGGCTATATATAGCCAAGGCAAGAGACGTTCATGATCAGTTTTTAGCATCAATAAAATTGTGAGTTTTCACTTTTCTCTTTCCAAGAGAGCCTCTTTGAATATTTGAGAATTTTTCTCAAGTTATTCAACTGAACTTATCAATCAAGTAACTCCTTGGTTGTGGCGTTCCTCTACCTATAGTTTGGTTCGCTAATTCATTAGGTAACGGGTTGAGATAATATCAAAATTGTTCGTGACTTCTAGGGATTAGTTGGGTCAAATTTCCGCTGCCTAAGCCATGGTGTTTTCGTTGTCTAGATCGGGGTTTCACATCAAAAGCTCTTAAGGAAGTCGTGATTAATGCAAGTGAGGACTTAAGTGTAAGTGTGCAAGTGTGAGAAAATAAAGGTGTTTGTGTGTGCAAATGAATGAAAATAGGATAGTAGATACATATAAGTGCAATTGGGTGCCATTTGTAAGATAGAAAAATAAATAAGTGAAAGGAAGAAAGTGGTGAGAAAGTGTAGATTGAGAAAAGTCTAAGTAGTGAGAAAATGTGGCTAAAAGAGTGAGGAAGTGATATAAAAAGAATGCAAGTGTATGACCCTAAGGGAATGCATCAAGTCGGGTACGGGAATGACTCCTAACTTTACGACTTTGATTTTCCCTTGGATTAGAAGGAAGAACTAGCGTGCTAAGGCTATTTTGTAGCCAAACTCGCTCGTTTCCCTTATCGAAAGGGGACCCTCAAGCAAATGTACCCTATACCTAGCATGAGGATGCAAAATCCTAAAATGAGGGGAAAAGGGTTGAAGGGACATGCCAAATGATAGAAAACTAAGAAAAATGCGTGAAATGTAGTGAAACATGCAAGTACGTTCTATTGAGAGGGAACGGCCTATTGGGTCTAGCATTGGACTAGCTCTTTCTATGAATTCCTACTAGCGTTGGACTAGTGGAAACGGACAATGAGCCACAACTAGCGTTGGACTAGTGTGGTGACGTACATTCATCCATCACATTCATTCATGACTATAAAAAGCGAGTAGACATGCGAATCACTTATAAACACGTAGCACAGAACACTTAGCATGCTCGACTAGATGCAAGAGCCTAATAAAGCAAATTAACACATAGCAACAAAGGCAAACAACCAAGCTAATGAACCTATTACATTTGCTAACTAAAACAAAAGGGGAAGGGGAAAAATGAATAAAATTGCTCTCCAAGCCCTATCTATTACAAGCCAAGAGATGTACACATACCCCATAAAAGAATAACTTAATAAAAGCAAAAGTAAGTGAAATAAATTAAAGGAATTAAGGAAAAGCAAGGAAAACAAAGTAGACATGCAATTCTCACTCAGCACGTTGAATCACATAGGGGAGAGACAAAAAAGATAAAAGAAGTTATACCTCCCTTGAGTTGATGCCTTAAATGGAGTGAAATCACTTATTTATCCTCCAAAATAAAAGAAATGATCAAGGTACCAATTTATTTGAGAAAATTAAAGAAAATGTGCAAAACAAAGCTCACTTGATCATGAAGCCCCTAAAGTCATGACTTAAGTGCAATTGAAACAAAGCATAGTAATTACATGAAACAAACAAGCAATAAGGTTGTAAAATTAAGGCTGCCAAGGACCAAATTGAGGACATTATTCAATTGGTTGGGTCATAGTGAAATGAAGGGAGACTTGGGGGGTCAAAATGCAAAGTTCAGAAATGTCTCATGCATGTTCATGCAACACACGCAGAATCTTTTCTCATTTCAAATTTCCTTCCCTTTGCAACATGCAGCGTCCCATTTCCAACCGAAGCACATTATCAACGAACAATCACTTTCGAATCAAAACAACCATGAGATCCCACTCCCCTAAACATCAACCAAACCCAAAGACAGCAGAATCTGGAATATAAGTAAACAGCAAAGAGAAGAAAGCACTTTGGCCAGAATTTTCTGCAAATTTCTGCTGCAAAGTTCCTACGCCTTTCAGCTCATTCATCTGGCAGAATTGTCGCTCAACAAACGACAGAGAGGAAAGTGACTACGGTCTGTGATTTCATAAAACTCAATCCTCTTAACAGGAACATCAACTACCTTCAACTCCAGTAGATTAAATTCCAATACACGAATGCACAAGACAGAAGAGAGCCAAGCCACGGAAAAAGGAAAAACAGCAACTCACGCAACTTTACCAGTCCTAAGCATTCAACTTTGATCAAAACTTTCCAACCAAAGATCATAACTTTACACTAAGCCACAAAACACATAACAAACTTCAAAGGAAATTATCTAAGTTCCGGAAAACTCTCATGCAAAATGGTTCCAAAACCTTCTTGTTCACAAAAATGCCTTAGACAATTCTGATTGCAGCAAAGACTCTTCATTTTCGTGCATAGGCTTCAGCCTCAATCACAAATCTTTATCACCATTTAACCAACATCACAAGAACCAACATCAAAAGCTTTTAGATTTCTAGCAAGAAAATAACATCCAATACTTCAACATACAAAAATTCATTCCAGAAATTCCGTACTTTTTCAGCAACTTTATCGTCAAAACAGCCATGAAGGAATAGAATACAAGACAAGACGTGCATGATCAAAACACTCAAACAAATCTATTTTTCCGACAAGCAACCTCTAAATCTTCAATCCCAACTTCCAGAAAGCAAACCCAGAACATCAAAACAAGATAAACCCATCATATCAAAACATGTCAAACCTGCAACTTCCTACCGTGAACTTGCGGACCAGATTAAAGATTATGAAAATCTAATGAAAAAAGAAAGAATATACAATCTGCTGGGCTTGCTTGGAGATATGAAACAAAAGGGATTACCTTTAGCACCTTAGGAAGTTCCGTGCGCAAAGAAGAATCGAAGAGAGGGCGTATAGACGTCAACTTCAACAAGACAGACTTTGGGTGAAGAGATTTCTGGAATACCGTATGAAGGGGAAACAAACGCTTCTTCTTGTTCAACCACCGCCTCCTTTTCCTTTCTTCCCCTTGCAGCCTTTCCCAGTTTCTTCAGCTATCCATCCGTTATTCTTTCTTTCCTACCTGAACTCTCCCTTTTTCTTTCTACTCTCATTGCTGATTGTCCTCTCTCAAAAATCTCTCCGCTGTCACCAACCTTTTTCTTTCGGCCGTCCCCAAAACCTCTATCTCTCTCCGCCACCTTGGTTTCTCTCTATTGCTCTCGGTTCTTTCCCAGCCGTCACTCTTTTTTGTTTTCCTCTCGGCTGTTTTCTTTTTTCTATGCCGTCGAACGCCACACCCGATCTACTGTCTCTCTCCCTCTCTCCTTCTTATCTCTATCCGCCGCCCCCCTCTTGCTCTCATCCTTTTCTTTTTATATGGGAGAAAAACCAACCCTAAACCCTTAACCATCCTTTCTATATTTGCAGCCAAGGGCTGCCCGAACCTTTCTTTGTAAGCTGCGAAAAAACGCAGCTTGCTGTCGCGTATTCCCCTTTTTTTTTTTTTTAAACAAATTTGATAATAAAAAAAATAACAAAAATAATTTAATTAACATTGGATAAAAATAAATAAACTAGAAACAACAAAGTGCAAACTCCATTTTCTTTTCTTTTTTCTTTTCCTTTTTCATCGTTTTTCTTCTTTTCCTTTTTTTTCAAAATAACTTAACAAAAATAAATAAAAATGCCAAAAGATTGAATTAAAAAAAATAAATAAACATATTTTGTGAACAATTTGTCCCTTTTTCTTTTTTTTTCCCAAATTTTATGTTAGAAACTTAAAAATAAAAACTAAAAAAAACTAAAAAACTAAAAAGTGAATAAAACTTAACACGACAAATATAAACTAAGAAATAAATAGTAAATTATGCTAAAAAATTTGGTGTCTACAGTTTGCCCCTCTTTGTCTGAGTTGTGAAAAAACTTGAGACAAACAAGTAGACACCAAATACTTACCTGTGTTATTCGGGTGCATTAAACTTGAACGACTGATGCTCTAGAAATGAGGATTGACCCCTTTTGACAAAAAAATTTTTGAAATGGGACTGACCCAAATAAGAAATTTAAAATCGGGACTGACCCGAAACTGAAAATTTAAAATCATAGGACTGACCCGGATAAAACTTAAAATCATGGGACTGGCCCGAATAAAATTAAAATCATGGGACTGACCCGAATAAAATTTAAAATCATGGGACTGACCCGAATAAAAATTGAAAATCATGGGACTGGCCCGAACAAAATTTAAAATCATGGGACTGACCCGAATAAAATTTAGAATCATGGGACTGACCCGAACAAGCTTTAAATCATGGGACTGACCCGAATAAGCTTTAAAATCATGGGACTGACCCGAATAAAATTTAAAATCATGGGACTGACCCGAATAAAACTTAAACTCATGGGACTGACCCGAATAAACATAAAATCATGGGACTGACCCGAATAAACATAAAATCATGGGACTGGCCCGAATAAACATAAACTCATGGGACTGACCCGAATAAACATAAAATCATGGGACTGACCCGAATAAACATAAAATCATAGGGTGCTCACTAGTGGGACTAACCCACGACTAGTGGCGGTGCAAAAGGAAATGCTCACTAGTGGGACTGACCCACGACTAGTGGCAGAAAAAATGAAATGCTTACTGGCGGGACTAACCCTACGCTCCAGTAGCGATGTAAATGGAATGCTTACTGGCGGGACAAACCCACGCTCCAGTAAATAAAATGTAAAATGAAGAACTGTATAAGACTTGTTTCGAAAAATTATCTAAAAATTTGCCCCAGTGTGATGAATTGGTCAGTGGGATTAAACCTGAGCCTGCCATGAAAACCAATCAGTGGGATAACACCTGAATCTGCCTAGGTTGGTGGGATGAAACCCGATCCTAATGTGATAGAAGTGGTCAGCGGGATAAAACCCGGTCCTGCCGTGGTTGGTGGGATGAAACCCGATCCTAACGTGATTTTAAACGATCAGTGGGATAAAACCCTATCCTGACGTGGTTGGTGGGATGAAACCCGATCCCAACGTGATTTTGAACGATCAGTGGGATAAAACCCTATCCTGACATGGTTGGTGGGATGAAACCCGATCCCAACGTGATTTTGAACAAGAAATTGAATTTGATTTGCCAAGAAACAAGAAATTAAACTTTGGTTTTTTGATTTTTGACCTTTCTGATTTGATTTGATTTTTTTTGAGAGAATCTTTTCAAAATAATTTGTCCCAGTTTCCACCAATTATTGTACAACCGATCAATTGATTCGCATCATGGCATGGTTGCTCCTCCTTGAGGCCTTAATTCGTACGATTCTGACTTATACTTCTTCATCGATTTCAGCCATGGATACCTGCACAGGGCCTTGCCAAAGTACAACATGCACTTTATTTTAAAATATTGCAACTACTCCTCATGGAAAGAGCAGTGTGGTTGATTTGAAAGTATATTACTTGGCTCTTTGACGAAATCCTCAAATGGACTATAAAAAATTTGCCCCAGTGTGGGCTTATTTTGTGAAATCTTGCAAATAAAAATTTTGCCCCAGTGTGGGCCCATTTGATTGCAAAAATTGATTTGGATGACTCTCCAATTATTTGAACAAAGTAAGCAATTGCTTTTCCTAACATATCATGTGAAAAAAATTGAATGTCTTGCATATAGCAAATTTCATGATGAATTTCTCAAAATAATGCCAAATTACGAAAGATTTCTTCCCCACTTTAGCATCAATGTTTTGGGTGATGGGTCACCATTTCTGGTTGGTTCATCTTTCAGGACCAATCAAGTGACTTTATTTTTGATTTTGAGGTGGCTAAGGAAAATGAGAGGTCAGGATTTGTCTTATTTTTGTGCCCAAATTGTATGTAATTCCTTCAATACCACATCTTAGTGAAAGCAAAGAGTTTGTCACCCTTATTTCTTAAGAAAACTTAGTCAACGTATAAGCTTTATAGGCTTGCAACAAAATGGGTAGAAGCGATAGCTAATCCTGTGAAAACTGGTTATACCCCCATGATCACAAATGATTGATGGATTTCTTACGAGCATAATCCTCACTTTGGATTGTCATGAAGGAATAAGTCAACGATGGACTTTATGAGCTTGTAATGTGGCTTGAAAATGATAGTCAAAGAATAAGACTTTTAGGGATATTGCACCGAAAATCGCATTTTTCCAAAATTGTCCCTATTTTGAACTCAAAAAATCTCAGACTTTGTTTGCATTTTTTCTCATCATTCACCAGGGACTTCAGCGTCGAATTTTTCTGCATTTTCCTTGCATTTACTTTTCTTGCTTTGCTTTTTGCCTCTTTTTCCTTTCCTCAACTTGGTGGGTTTTCACATGGTGAGTAGCGTCATCCCCATACCCAAACAATTCAGAAATACAGCTAAAATTTTCCGGCATCAGAAATTTTCTTGACAGGGCCATTGCAAAGAACAGAAGTCAGGACTTTCAGCTTTTGTAATGGGGTCAGGTGGGGTGCTTAGAAAGGTTAAGGCTTGAAAGCGGATTTCAAAAGTGGTTTGAAGAATCTGAGATCGCATTGTTGCGCAAACCCTATTTTAGGGTTAAATCAGAATTTGCCCCAGTTTATGCTCAATTGAGGCTTTTTCTCTTTCATTTTCTTTCTTCTTTTGATTTTTCGGCCTTCTGCCATTCTTTGAAATTTTCAAAATTTTGCCCCAGTTTATTTGTGAACTGAGGTTCTCATTTCTTCTTTTGTCTTTTGATTTTGTGGCTTTTCACTTTTCACTTCTTGAAATTTTCCTTTTTCAACTCAAACTTGCCCCAGTGAGGGGTTTGCGATTCTCAGGGGTTGGCAAACGAAATAATTTATTCTGAAGGCTCAAAAAGGATAACTAGGGGTAGAATGTTTGATTGGAAAAGAAGAGGGCCTGACTTTTATTCCGTTCCTTACAATAACTCTGAGAGGAAACTTTCATTAATGCGAAATTTCTGGCATGTATCTGAATTAACTAACTGAGGAAGACCCTTGTTCATCCATATTTGTGAAACATAGGTGATCCACGCGGACAAAACTCTTCCTTTTCTTTCTTTTTTTTTTTCAAAATTAGACCCCAAGTGGAATCAAATTTCCCCAATTTGCGGTTCCCTTTCCCCTTTTCTTTTTCCTTTTTTCAAAATTCTCCAATCTCCTTCCCCAATGTGGGGTGCGATCATACGTGCACTTGAAAAGAACCTACCAATTTTTTGGCTCAAATGAGGATGCAAGGGATAAATGGTGTTTAGGTCGTAGAAACGATGGCCAAAGTATCATTCTTACGCCTCATGACAACCAAGTAAACGAATTGCTCATTGGGAATCCATTCCCTTTTGAAAATCTTCCCAATGTAGGGTAGTGATCATTAAGGCTCTTATTTGAAACGAAATTATTCTTTCAAAGGCTCAAATGGGAGAGCAAATGATAAAATGTGTATAGGTAGAGAAAAGAATGCTCGAAGTATCATTCCAAATTTTCAAAACAAACAAGAATAATGCACATTTTTGCTTTCATTTAGATGTGATTGAATCAGATTAGTCACCGCGGACATTTTCAAGCAAAAGTTGCCCCAATTTGCAATTTATCAATCAATGTGACTGATTTTATTTTGGGGTTAAGTGAAGGAGAAAGACATCTCATGGGTCTTCTGAGTGACCCTTTTAATTTTGAGCACTCTTATTGTGCAGCTCGGATCACCGATCTAATGTATACATTTTTGAGTTTTCAGGCAAGAGGTTGAAAACAAATCCCAATTTAGCCTTATTTCTTAGAATTCATCATGAAATCTCCAATGAGCCAAAATAAACAATGAAATGTACATGAATATACATACAAAACAATAATTGTCTGAATAAAAGCTTCATTAATGCCAATGTTTGAAAAATTTAAAAGCAATACATATGTGAAAACTTCTACAAAATTCCTTTGCACATGTATACACATTTTCTCTCTTAATATCCCCTTTTTCTTTGAGCAATGAAATTCCTTAGATGTTTTGCATGAGCGCTTTCAAATGAATTTTCGAATTCACATTGTAGGGCCTGCCTAAGAATCAAGTAACACTTGTAATTTTCAAACTTTATCACATCAAAATTGTTATCAGATATAGAAAGGTATTTTCCCCTTATTGAAATATTTTATGAATGCAGGGGGAGGGGAAAAACAAAAGGAAAAAAACCCAGAGTCAGTAAGTAAGAATAAAAAATCGGTATGCATGTCCTATGGGGGAACCCTTTTTATGCCAAGGGTAGGCCTAGCATGAAAATGCAATCCTCTAGGGTAGGCACTATACCATACCTGATGAATCCAATCAACTTATTGAGCGAAGAATGATTAAAAATGAAAATTGTCCAATTGGAGTGAAAAAGGGACATTTGTCCCAAAGATGAGGACAAAGTCCGAATGGATTGCATGTTTTGATCAACACATAATGTGCAAAAGGGGTAAAATGGTCAAATGCATTGAATAAAATTTGATTATTTATTGAAAATTGAATGGATAACCCTAAAAATGAATTAAACTTGTGACGACCCCACTTCTCCCAAGGGCGAACCCTAGGGTATCGGCGGGCCGCCTGCCTAGCTCGCGCCAGGACTCGAAACTTAAAACAATAAAAGCCAGAAAATCCAAAAGAGTACTATTTACAATCCCAAAAGAGTTATAATTACATTCTCCAAAAGTACCTACTCTTACTATTACATCCGTATAATTACAACCAAAAATCAAAATGTAGACCCTAAGAAGGATCCTAATACAAACCACCAAGAATAAAACAAACATCCTAATGGTTCAACTATTACAAGCCTCTACTATACTAGTGGGTGTGCCCAAACGTACCCGCGTCAGCCCCTGCTAAGGAAAACAACAGGAATGGGGTAAGCTAAAAGCTTAGTAAGTAAACAGGGGCAAAAGCGTAAATTTCATGTAGCATCAATTACACAGTAAGAGTAAAGCAAAAGCAGAAAAGTAACATCACATAATAAGGATACGGGTGGCTCCAAAGCCAAGTCATTTGCCATGCGTGATCTCCTGTCGACCCTCCGTCGACCATAAATAAGGTCCGTAGAACTTCACTTGTACACCCACCGACACCTTATCACCCTCACTGGCCAGTCACCTCACAAACTTGTCCAGGCGAACGAAATCACAAACTTGAGCTTGAGTCGCAAGCTCGGGTCACAAACTTGGTGACCTCAATCCAGGTTGGACTGACTTCGACCAAGCTCTAACCGGCTCGAATAGTCCATCTAGGTATTGAGTTCAACCTCAAACTCACAAAATTCACAAAATTATTCAAAAGTCACCCGAGTCACAAGCTCAAGGGTTTTAGTTCCAAAATTTCTCATATACATATGTCATGTACAAATAAGCGCGCAAATTAGGGTTTAGGTCGAGCGCGATAAAGTACACTCTCGCCTAGGTACCCTTTTTACGCATAACGAAACACATAAACAACTAACACATAAGAGCGGCCTGAATACTTACTCAAAATACCAACAGTAGTATAAAGGCGGAATTCACTTTGTGTGTTGGCTAATAGTGGGCCCCACCGGCACCGCCTAACTCACCACTGTCTGAAATCGAAAATTATGTCACAATATATCACAAACGGCAACTAACGTACTTGAAATAAGCCAAACGGCAAAATTGGAACGCGCAAGTGCGGAAACGGCAAAACGGCCGCACACGTCCGCGCGGAACGGCAAACGGAAATGGCCGAATCGGCCATCTCAAACCGTTTTGGTCAAAAATTAGGCTAGGAGTGTCGGATCAAAGTGGGTGAGACACCGTTTTGAAGCTAAGAGAAAGGGCTACAATTTTCGTGAAGACATTTCAACCCAGATCTCACTAGGTATAGGTCAAAAATGCACGAAATAGTGCCAGCTGTTTCATTGCGGGTTACCAAACAGGCCCTGTTTGCAAGACCGTAACTCACGGCACAGAAATCGAAATTCCGAAATTCCAAAGGCATTAGAAAGCTGAAACATAAGGCTAAAACTTTCATGTTTTGGCCAAGACCTGAATCTATTAAGAACAGAACAAAATTCGAGTGCCAAAGTACCCGTCAGAACTGTCCAAAAACCGGGCAGTTCTGACGATCGATATCGTTTCGATCATAACCGGAGCTACGGAACTCGGTTTTCAACGTACTTTATACCATTTCGAAGCTGAGACCAAGATCTAAATTTCTTATGAAGGAGCCGACACCCAGATCGAATGGGATCAAAACCGAAAAATCACGGCAGAAGCTAAACTAGAAAAACGCGCAGAATCAAAGGGTCAAAACAGGCTTGAGCATTTCGTCGATAACTCAGGCTACGCTAATCCGATGGACCTGAAATTTTGGAGGCATACTCAGAACCTACAAGGCTACAACTTTCATGTTTTGAGGAATTCCTAAATCCATACATAGCATTAAGAAAAATGAAGCCGAAGTTCAGTCGTTGAACTGTCCTGTTTTCCCAGATTTGCCGGCTTTGCGCGTCACAATCGCATGGTCCGTTTCTATGGTTCTTATACTAGTTTCCAACCAAATTCCTACCAATGAAACACACTTATACCAGCTTCTAAAAGGTCTATTAATGGTCCGAATTTCTCTCCTTATTTTACCACAAAATTACCAAACACAAACCATACTCCCTAACCTATCTTCATATGCACTAAAGACTTGATCTAACATCCCACTAACCAAACCCTAACCCAAAAGCCTTAGGCTAAACTAAACTAACCTCATGGAGTCTAGGGTTTCTTAACCCAAATAAGATTTTTGCTAGCAACCAACCAAATCAAGTGAGGCAATCTATCAAACACAACCACTACACATCAATTCTCAAGCAAAGCAACTAAGGAAAACATCAAGCAAGAAACCCAAATTTTCCCCCTTCTTGGCCGAATTTTCAGCAACCAAATAACACTAAAATTAACCATGAAACTTCTATATAAACATCAAATCAACCATATAAGTCCATAATCATAACATAATACATCATTTCCATGGCTTAAAGATCAAAACCCCAAAAGTTTATCTTTCAAGTAAGAGGCATACCTTCAATTAAGCTTTGTAGATGATTAACCTTCACTAATCAAGCACCCAAGTTGTTGCTCCAAGATTCAAACCCAAGATGGAAGCTAAAACTTGAAGATTTTTGAAGAAATTTTCTCACTTTCTCTCCCTCTCTCTCTCGGCTCTTCCTTTCTTTTTTTTTCTCTTAGTTTTGTTTTGTTTTGTTTTCTCTTGTTTCTTATAAGTTGTAAGACAACATATAGTCAAAGCTTTGGGAGATATTTCTTATAGCTAACCAATCACAAAAATGCTTTATTTGTTGTTTAAACCCTTGCACTTTAACTTTCTCTTTCTTATACAATTTCCCTCACACATTTGATAATCTTTCAATTTACTCCATAAGTCATAACTTAATCTCTTTTAAAACATGTAATCACACTTAATTACCTCACTAATCACTTTCTCATCTTAATCACTTACACTTAAGCATGCTTTATCCCACATAAAAGTAATTAAACAAGAACCTTTTTGTCAAGGGCAAAATTAGGGTTTAAACCCAACTTAAAACTTCTAATAAATCATAATATTAGGGATTTTGCTCACTTAGGGTTTCTACCCTTCTTAAACTTAATTAACCTATACAAACTGGATTAAATCCTATACTTATCCACACTAAGACACACATTCACCTTACTAACTTTAATCACCACTCGAACTTGTAACCAATACATAACTAGGGTTTAAATCTTAATCCCTACTTAGAGTTTTCGAAATACTCCCGAAACCAAACGTTACCGCCCAACTAATGAATATATCAACGTAAAACGGACTGGGGCCTCACAAAACTGATCAAATAAATTGAATGAAACCAATTGATCAAACCGATCGAGTGAAAGGATGATTTATTCAAAATCGACCGAATTGCCCTAAAAATAGGTAAACTGGTCAAATGGATCGGATGGTTTATTCAAAATTGATTAGATCACCCTAAAAAGGGTAAACTGGTCAAATGAATTTAAAACCGACTAGTTTGCCCTAAAAATGAATCAAATTGATAAAATGGACTGGATGTAATTGGTGAATAAAATGATCCACTGGACTGAATGGAATTGACGGCTTATTGCGATGCATTAGTCTATGAGCCTTCTAAAAATCAGATTTTGGCCTCAATTTATTTATCGTCTCAATAGTGAGGGATTACTTGTGAATTTCTTCAAATTAATGTCCTTTAAGCAAGGGATTTTTACCAATTTTGATAAAATGGCCAAAAAGTGATTATTAAACGCTCATATTCCAAAGATTCCTCTATGAAAATGATCGGATCCTACCTTACCTTGTGCACTACCCCTTTGGATGGTACAAAATGTAAACGTGCAAGTCTCCTTGGATTAAGTATCCGAAACACAAGGTGTCTTATTCCTAGCACGGGATCGCCTAAATGGCATTCCCTTTCTAGGGTTTATGCGTGATGCCAGTTTATTAAAGCAGTAAAATATGCAATTTGAAATGAAACATGACCTAAGAGACCCTTTATTTGCCAGGGTAAGCCTAAAATGATATGACATTATTAATTTATGAACGAAATATACCACAACTTCTTAAACGTGAAATATCCTATCCACACGGGTAGGCTTCTAAAAAAAGGTCATGCCAGACCTCTTATTTGCTAGGGGTTTGTGAATGCAATGGGGACACAAAACCAAGAAAAGTTAGTTCAGGCAGATAAAATACACATAACACATTGTAGCAACGAGATAAAGCAATCAATACAAAGCAATAAAAGGAAAAAGGGGTTGGATCCCTCCCCTCGTGAATAGTGTCCCTAGCTCAGGATAAGGCCGACTCTACCCTAGGCAAGCTATCATGGATGCATGAGGTATTGGCTCACTAATGCATCTAGACTCCATAGGTTTTAGGTCCCCGAGCCTTCAGACTTGGAAACCAAGGGTCATCAATCCCAAGGTTCTTTGTCGATGGCTCGAGCGATTCCCCAGACATTGCTACGCACACGTCGTGTTACGGCTACATGTCTGAGTGAATCTATCGAAAATCCTCAACCTTCGACTAAAAGCTAAAGACTATTGACCCAAAGCTTAAAGCGGAAGATTGAGTGACCCCTCGGATCGTGCTACGCACACGTCGTGTCACGATCACACGTCCAAGTGGGTCGCCTAAAATCCTAATAAGGTGGAGTGGCGTGACAAGCCACTAAAAGGAAAAAAAAAATGAGGGGTACAAATTAAAGCGTATGCACATATGCTTGTGCTCGTTTGGAGGGGAGGGATCAAGAACCAACGCGAGGCTCTAGGGTATATCCCCCACCCAAATGCAATGCAAAGCACGAGATAAAACAAGTACAACATACATTCAATCAACCAATCATGCATACGCAAGTGAGGGAATAGTTTGATACGCGCGCGAGCCAAAAGGCCCTAAAATGAAAATGCAACCCTAATATCAAATGTTATGTATAAAAAGGGTAGAAAAGGGAAAAGAATAGCCAAATCAAATGCTTGGACCCACTTAGGAAGTCCCCAGTGGAGTCGCCAACTGTCGCGCCCCACTTTTTGATAGTGGTGTGTGAGTAGTGTGTGAGATATGTATGTGAACGTGTGTGAAAGTGAAAATAAAAGGCCGTGGGATTGTGAAATGCGACGGTTTGGCCAAATAAATTTCAAAAAGGGTTTTTTTTTTTTGGATGAAAAATGGAGTCGCCACTTGGTATAGAGTTAGGGTGTACCAAGTCACCCAAAAATGATTTTTGTTTTTGAAAGAAAAAAGTAAACAAACCCTTTTAAAGAACTTTTTAGGTCTACGTAACCAAAGAAAGGGATCGGGGGTCACATTTGATAAGGGAGAAGGCAAAGGCAAAGCCTAAGGCACTCCCTTACCCTAGCCAAAGCTAGTTGCGTGACTTAGCCCCACTTTTCCTAATTCTTCTACCCAAAATATGCGTTGCATGTTGGATGTGACTAATGGACATGAAAACAAATGCAATCCTAAATCTAAAATGTTTCTTATGAGGCTTTTTGGTCCCAACCACATGAATTGTGGTGGCCAATAAGGAAAGCTCTCAAGGAAGTCGTGATTAATGCAAGTGAGGACTTAAGTGTAAGTGTGCAAGTGTGAGAAAATAAAGGTGTTTGTGTGTGCAAATGAATGAAAATAGGATAGTAGATACATATAAGTGCAATTGGGTGCCATTTGTAAGATAGAAAAATAAATAAGTGAAAGGAAGAAAGTGGTGAGAAAGTGTAGATTGAGAAAAGTCTAAGTAGTGAGAAAATGTGGCTAAAAGAGTGAGGAAGTGATATAAAAAGAATGCAAGTGTATGACCCTAAGGGAATGCATCAAGTCGGGTACGGGAATGACTCATAACTTTACGACTTTGATTTTCCCTTGGATTAGAAGGAAGAACTAGCGTGCTAAGGCTATTTTGTAGCCAAACTCGCTCGTTTCCCTTATCGAATGGGGACCCTCAAGCAAATGTACCCTATACCTAGCATGAGGATGCAAAATCCTAAAATGAGGGGAAAAGGGTTGAAGGGACATGCCAAATGATAGAAAACTAAGAAAAATGCGTGAAATGTAGTGAAACATGCAAGTACGTTCTATTGAGAGGGAACGGCCTATTGGGTCTAGCATTGGACTAGCCCTTTCTATGAATTCCTACTAGCGTTGGACTAGTGGAAACGGACAATGAGCCACAACTAGCGTTGGACTAGTGTGGTGACGTACATTCATCCATCACATTCATTCATGACTATAAAAAGCGAGTAGACATGCGAATCACTTATAAACACGTAGCACAGAACACTTAGCATGCTCGACTAGATGCAAGAGCCTAATAAAGCAAATTAACACATAGCAACAAAGGCAAACAACCAAGCTAATGAACCTATTACATTTGCTAACTAAAACAAAAGGGGAAGGGGAAAAATGAATAAAATTGCTCTTCAAGCCCTATCTATTACAAGCCAAGAGATGTACACATACCCCATAAAAGAATAACTTAATAAAAGCAAAAGTAAGTGAAATAAATGAAAGGAATTAAGGAAAAGCAAGGAAAACAAAGTAGACATGCAATTCTCACTCAGCACGTTGAATCACATAGGGGAGAGACAAAAAAGATAAAAGAAGTTATACCTCCCTTGAGTTGATGCCTTAAATGGAGTGAAATCACTTATTTATCCTCCAAAATAAAAGAAATGATCAAGGTACCAATTTATTTGAGAAAATTAAAGAAAATGTGCAAAACAAAGCTCACTTGATCATGAAGCCCCTAAAGTCATGACTTAAGTGCAATTGAAACAAAGCATAGTAATTACATGAAACAAACAAGCAATAAGGTTGTAAAATTAAGGCTGCCAAGGACCAAATTGAGGACATTATTCAATTGGTTGGGTCATAGTGAAATGAAGGGAGACTTGGGGGGTCAAAATGCAAAGTTCAGAAATGTCTCATGCATGTTCATGCAACACACGCAGAATCTTTTCTCATTTCAAATTTCCTTCCCTTTGCAACATGCAGCGTCCCATTTCCAACCGAAGCACATTATCAACGAACAATCACTTTCGAATCAAAACAACCATGAGATCCCACTCCCCTAAACATCAACCAAACCCAAAGACAGCAGAATCTGGAATATAAGTAAACAGCAAAGAGAAGAAAGCACTTTGGCCAGAATTTTCTGCAAATTTCTGCTGCAAAGTTCCTACGCCTTTCAGCTCATTCATCTGGCAGAATTGTCGCTCAACAAACGACAGAGAGGAAAGTGACTACGGTCTGTGATTTCATAAAACTCAATCCTCTTAACAGGAACATCAACTACCTTCAACTCCAGTAGATTAAATTCCAATACACGAATGCACAAGACAGAAGAGAGCCAAGCCACGGAAAAAGGAAAAACAGCAACTCACGCAACTTTACCAGTCCTAAGCATTCAACTTTGATCAAAACTTTCCAACCAAAGATCATAACTTTACACTAAGCCACAAAACACATAACAAACTTCAAAGGAAATTATCTAAGTTCCGGAAAACTCTCATGCAAAATGGTTCCAAAACCTTCTTGTTCACAAAAATGCCTTAGACAATTCTGATTGCAGCAAAGACTCTTCATTTTCGTGCATAGGCTTCAGCCTCAATCACAAATCTTTATCACCATTTAACCAACATCACAAGAACCAACATCAAAAGCTTTTAGATTTCTAGCAAGAAAATAACATCCAATACTTCAACATACAAAAATTCATTCCAGAAATTCCGTACTTTTTCAGCAACTTTATCGTCAAAACAGCCATGAAGGAATAGAATACAAGACAAGACGTGCATGATCAAAACACTCAAACAAATCTATTTTTCCGACAAGCAACCTCTAAATCTTCAATCCCAACTTCCAGAAAGCAAACCCAGAACATCAAAACAAGATAAACCCATCATATCAAAACATGTCAAACCTGCAACTTCCTACCGTGAACTTGCGGACCAGATTAAAGATTATGAAAATCTAATGAAAAAGGAAAGAATATACAATCTGCTGGGCTTGCTTGGAGATATGAAACAAAAGGGATTACCTTTAGCACCTTAGGAAGTTCCGTGCGCAAAGAAGAATCGAAGAGAGGGCGTATAGACGTCGACTTCAACAAGACAGACTTTGGGTGAAGAGATTTCTGGAATACCGTATGAAGGGGAAACAAACGCTTCTTCTTGTTCAACCACCGCCTCCTTTTCCTTTCTTCCCCTTGCAGCCTTTCCCAGTTTCTTCAGCTATCCATCCGTTATTCTTTCTTTCCTACCTGAACTCTCCCTTTTTCTTTCTACTCTCATTGCTGATTGTCCTCTCTCAAAAATCTCTCCGCTGTCACCAACCTTTTTCTTTCGCCCGTCCCCAAAACCTCTATCTCTCTCCGCCTCCCTGGTTTCTCTCTATTGCTCTCGGTTCTTTCCCAGCCGTCACTCTTTTTTGTTTTCCTCTCGGCTGTTTTCTTTTTTCTATGCCGCCGAACGCCACACCCGATCTACTGTCTCTCTCCCTCTCTCCTTCTTATCTCTATCCGCCGCCCCCCTCTTGCTCTCATCCTTTTCTTTTTATATGGGAGAAAAACCAACCCTAAACCCTTAACCATCCTTTCTATATTTGCAGCCAAGGGCTGCCCGAACCTTTCTTTGCAAGCTACGAAAAAACGCAGCTTGCTGTCGCGTTTTCCCCCTTTTTTTTTTTAAAAAAAAAACAAATTTGATAATAAAAAAAAATAACAAAACTAATTTAATTAACATTGGATAAAAATAAATAAACTAGAAACAACAAAGTGCAAACTCCATTTTCTTTTCTTTTTTCTTTTCCTTTTTCATCGTTTTTCTTCTTTTCTTTTTTTTTTCAAAATAACTTAACAAAAATAAATAAAAATGCCAAAAGATTGAATTAAAAAAAATAAATAAACATATTTTGTGAACAATTTGTCTTTTTTTCTTTTTTTTCCCCAAATTTTATGTTAGAAACTTAAAAATAAAAACTAAAAAAAACTAAAAAACTAAAAAGTGAATAAAACTTAACACGACAAATGAAAACTAAGAAATAAATAGTAAATTATGCTAAAAAATTTGGTGTCTACACTATTCGGTTCCGGTATTTCAAAATACCCTCAGGACTAAAATTGAAATCCGTTGTTTCTCCTTTCCCCACTTTCTCTCCCCACTTCCTTACCATCAAATCTTCTTTTTGCGCCTCTTTAATGCGTTCCAGTAGAGTGGAGGTTTACTTTAACATTGCTAAAAGTCACCTTATGACTCCCAAGACAGGATTTCCACTCACATACGGATTCTAATAAATCCCACTCTTTGATCATCAATCCTGCTACTTGCACCTTACGACTTAAGGCATCGGCTACCACGTGTGCCTTTTCCGGATGGTAGTTAATTGTACAGTCGTAATCTTCCAGAAATTCCATCCATCGTCGTTGTCTCATGTTCAATTCCTTCTGTGAAAAGAGGTACCTAAGGCTTTTGTGATCAGAGTAAACCTCGAAGGTTACCCCATATAGGTAGTGTCTCCACTTTTTAAGAGCGAAAACAACGGCAGCTAGCTCCAGATCATGGGTCGGGTAATTCTGCTCGTGGAGTTTCAACTTCCTTGAGGCAAACGAGATCACATTCCAGTCTTGCATAAGAACGCATCCCAGGCCTTCCCGCGACGCATCAGTATAAACGGCAAACCCACTCATTCCGCTAGGCAAGACTAGGACTGGAGCCATGGTCAACCTTTTCTTTACCTCTTGAAAACTTGTCTCACACTTAGCATCCCACACAAACCGACTATACTTCTTCGTCAAGTCGGTTAAAGGACCGGTCAATTTAGAAAAATCTTTAATGAAATGCCGGTAATACCCCGCTAAACCTAGAAAGCTACAAACCTCGGTGGGTTTTCTAGCCTCTTCCAATTGGTCACGGCCTCTACTTTTGTCGGATCAACTGAGATACCTTCTCGAGAAATTACGTGCCTTAGAAACGCAATTGTTTCCAGTCAAAATTCACACTTACTGAACTTGGCATATAACTGATGTTCCCTTAGAGTCTGCAAAACAACTCTTAAATGTTGCTCATGCTCCTCACGAGTTTTAGAGTAGACCAAAATGTCATCAATAAAGACAACGACAAATCGGTCCAAATAGGGCTTAAAAATCCTATGCATTAAATCAATAAAAGCGGCAGGAGCATTGGTCAGTCCGAAGGGCATAACGGCAAACTCATAATGCCCATATCGTGAATTGAATGCGGTTTTCGGAATATCCTCTTTCCGAATCAACAGCTGGTAATACCCCTGGCGAAGGTCTAGCTTTGAGAAGACCACTGCTTCCTGCAGTTGGTCAAACAGCTCATCAATGTGGGGCAAGGGATACTTGTTCTTAACCGTAATATTATTCAGGCCCTGGTAATCAATACACATCCTCAGACTCCCATCCTTCTTCTTCACAAACAGGACAGGAGCTCCCCAAGGCGATCCACTCTCTTGAATGAATCCCCGCTCTAGGAGGTCCTGTAATTGCAATTTGAGTTCCTTGAACTCTGCAGGGGCCATTCGATACGGAGTTTTTAAAATAGGCGAGGCTCCCAGTAGCAAGTCGATCTTAAACTCTATCTCCCTTTTCGGGGATAGGGCCACTAACTCGTTCGGGAATACATCCGGAAATTCCTTTACAATGGCCACGTCCTCAATTTTTAACTTGTCCGTGGGGTTGTTGATTAGAAAGGCTAGAAATTCTTGCGCCCCTCTACTTAACAGTTTTCTAGCCCGAATGGCCGAAATCAAAGCAGAGGAGGCTAACCTACCCCTTATGTCCAACCTTATGGTTGCCTCACCAGGGATATGGAATTGTACCACTTTCGTTTTACAGTCCAGTTGGGCATTATACTTGGCTAGCCAGTCCATACCTAAAATTACATCATACCCTTTGATGGCCAGACTAATTAAATCCCCGAACAACTTTCTCTCTCCTACCCAAACTTCACAATCCTTATAAACCATACTAGTGACCAAACGTTGATTCCCTGTAGGTGTACTAACCTCTAGGTCGTAAGGTAAACTAGCAGGTTTTATATCGATGCCACACATGAAAGCAGGATTAACAAAAGAATGAGTGGCACCAGGATCTACTAAAACTTTGGCAAAGCGGTGGAATACAGGGATCGTACCTTCTACGACCTCGGAAGAGTCTAGGACCTGTTGGGGCTCTAACGAATACACGCGAGCCGCGACTTTAGGTTTTGTCCCCTCTCCTTTGGTAGGTCCAGAATTGGTCCTCGGCGGTTGTTGAGGCCCCTTTCCATCCTGTTTGAGGACCGAGCAAGTAGCCAATTGGTGGTCTGCGCTTCCGCAATGCAGACATTTGCCTTCCTTCCTCTAGCAATTATCCTTCGTGTGGTTTGGCTTCCCACAATGCCCACAGGGACCGCGAGGTGCTGAAGCTGAGCCTCCCTGGAAATTGCCTCTTTGACCTCGCCCAGCTTGGCCACCCCTCGCCGGAGTCCCTCTGCCTACTCCCACCTGCCGTCCACCTCCAGATCCCCGTCCGTACTTGGGAGGAGCACCCTTCTCCCCCTAGCGTGAACTGCTTCCAGGAAAGCTTCGCTTCTTAGCCTGGAAGTTCCTCACTTGCAGTCTAGCGCTTTCCACTCGCTGCGCCTTCTCAACGGCCTCGCTAAACGCGTTGATCTGGGCCACGGCGAGGTCCTTCTGGATCTCGACATTCAACCCCTGGATAAAACGCCTGACCCGACGTTGCTCGGTCATAATCAACTCAGGCGCAAACTTGGACAAGCAGGTGAATTGACTCTCGTATTCCACCACAGATTGAGCCCCTTGGCAGAGTCGGATGAACTTGTCTTCCTTCCTCTCCTGAACTATAGGAGGAAAGAATTTCGCATTGAATTCCCTTACAAAGTTCACCCAAGTTCGAGGCGTTTGTTCCCGCTCCCATTTTTGCCAAACGACGTTCCACCAGGAACGGGCCGCCCCTTCTAATTGGAAAACGGCAAAGGTCACCTGCCGTTCGTCAGTATAGTGTAAGGCCGCAAAAATATCTACCATCTTCTCAAGCCACCTCTCGGCAACATCTGGGTCGGGTCCCCCAATAAACTTGGGTGGAGCAAACTTTTGAAATCGTTCAAGAGCTCTGTCTTCGCTTTCGATGTGGTTGCCCGGGTTTCCAGGATGAGGGTTTGGGTTTGGACCCTGTTGCTGCACTACTTGTGCCAGCAGGTTAGGCATTTGCTGCATAGCGGCAGCTATTTGCACGTTGGGGTTCACTTGCGGTTCAGGATTAGGTCTAGAGAAGGTTTCCCCAGCACCCCTGTCTGACGTAGGTTGCCTATTACCGCGCCCACGTCCCCGTCCACTACGTGTTCCTTCCATCGGTCTAGATCAAGCTAGGCAAATGTAGCTATACAAGAAGGAGCAGGATAAGCAAGAAAACAAACACTTTGCATACATATACAAGACAAGAGCACGTCAAACAGTCACATACTCACAGTCAGTCAAGTCAAGTACAAGCATAGGCAATCCACAAGGGAATGCCCTTATCAAAAGAATATACACATAGCTAAGCCAAACATACAAAACGGCTAGCTTAGGCTCTTTCCCTATCCCTATATACAAAACCAAAATCATCCAAAAGGCCCTAAAAGTCATAACCTAGTCCATTGAGGGGCTAGTAGACCTCCCAGACAGGGTGGCTCCAACCCTAGCCCCGGGCCGCGCACACGAGGCCTCGTCGCTCACGCCCTCGACCACATCAGCGCAGAGGTTCAGGATCGATGCTGCTCGAACCTTAACCTTTCGAGCTCGCCTAGCCTCGCGCTCACGTACTTCCCTAAGCTGAGTGCAGAGGTCATCAACCCTATCCTCAAACTCAAGCACATCGTACTCAAGATCCTTAATGCGCTTGCCTTGCCTCTCATTGGCCGCCTTCAACTGAGTCACTTCGGCCTCAAGCCTAGCATTATCCGCGGCCAACGCCTTCCGTTCTTCGGCCACTGCCAACACCAAAGCATTAGGGTAAGCGTACTTATGTCGACACTCGCAACGTCGGAGGCGGTTAGCCTGGCTCCAACGCACAACGGCCCCTCGGGGCCAGATCTGGTACAGAATCACCGGAAGCACCCCACGGGGTAGCCCTCCAGCAGGGGGATGACTAGGTTCACCATGTCCGTCCATCCTACACCAAAAGAGCAATTAAGCATAAGTCATCTTAAACAGAAGAATCCTCAAATCAAGCACTTCTATTACACCCAAGCTAATTCAAACCTAGGCTCTGATACCACCTGTGACAGCCCCACCTTCCCCTAAGGCGAACCAAAGGGGTTAGCGGACTGCCTGCCCGCTCTCACCAGGATTAACGGTGCAGTTTAAAGCAATCTAATACGTTCCGGAACATACAACGCGCGTAAACAAGTTAAAATGTCCAAATAAAAAAAATGAAACCGGAGCCGGTCATGAATAGTAACCGACACGTCAACATCCGGCCAAACATCACACATCTTGAAATTCAGCATTTACAAACCAAAATGACATATAGAATTATCCCATAAGTTTATACATATATGGTTTGCCAAATTAAAAGAGAAATCGGACCCAAAAGTACATTTAGGGTTTCAATCAATGAGTTATACAAAAGATATGTCCAACTAGCTCAATTCGGCAACCAACTATCAAATCCAATCCAAAAGTATTTATTTTCCTGTAAGGAAAACAAAAGGAACGGTGTGAGCTTAAGCCCAGTGGTATACTATCACATAAGCAACCAAGTCATATAGGCATAAAGCGGTCAAAAGAAATAAATCAAGATCACACATCAACAAGATGGTAAAAGAATACGGACGGCTCTCAAGAGCCCCTTTCCTCGCTCGTATACTTGATCGAACTTCATTGACCCTCCGTCAATGTTTACAAAGTAACCAACCTAGGCTCCACTTTACTTCCATTCCGTCCACCCAACATACCCCTACCGGGCCCGAACTCCAAACAGTAGAAATTTGGGAATACTCGAGTATACCGGAATCAAGAGTCTCACTACTACAAGATTCCCAATAACAGTCCCCATGGCTCATCGACTTTTACGATCAAGCCCTCGCCGACTCGATTCAATCGATTACCAATGGGGTTGAGCTCAGTAGTACAGTAAAGCCGTTGGATTCTCGTCCAAATGACACAAAAACCAGTTTTCCATGATCATATCCAGTATTACAGTGAAACAGTAAACAGTCATTAATAAGATCAAAGGGGGTGAAGGCGATCAAGTACACCCTCACCTTAATCGATTTCAATGGCCAAATAAGCCTTCAAGGCATCACAATCACATATAGCAAAGCCACATTGTAAACAAACAAGTGAGTAGTTCACTCACCACTCAAGCAAATGATATTTCATGCACTTCCGCCTAAGAGCGTCTTGTACCACCTTCACGTCCTAAAACATTCAAATAAGCATAATAAGACTCGATTACAATTCATAACCAAGTCCACATACCACCAAAATAAGGTTCCACGAGAATATATAAACACTAGAGTAAACCAGGAAAATCCGGAAATGGCATTAAGCACTAAGCCAGAAAAATAGTTTTTGATGTCATTATGCGGTTTTGGTACCATTGGCACTACGATTTTCAGATGGAGGTGTAAGATACACCATTTCGAAGCTAAGAGATAGGGTTACATAGTTACAGAAGGTCACTCAGTCCAGTTTCGAGTGGAACCAGGTCAAATATGCGATATACTACACCAGAACCGCAAAAATAGGTTCACAAACTGCATTCTGGTTCAAACATCATAAGTCAGGCCACCTAAGTCCAAATCCGGTGATTCCAAAGCCATCCGAAAGCTAAGATACAAGGCTACATTTCATCAGAAGACCTCAACAACCAATTCTGACGCATTCCCAACCAAATTAACCAATTACAGACACAACCATCAAATTCGGGTAAAACCAGGGCAGCAAGGGTAATTCCATCTTTTCTCAAGTTACGCTACTCCGATTGACCTGAAAGTTTACAGGCATCTCTAAAATATCATTCCCTACAACTTTCATGTTTTAACCCAAAGCCAATTAGGCCTCTAACCATGTGCTACAGTGCCGGGCAGAATGAAGAACAATGAAACCCTAACTTTCTAATTTTCTCTCCAAAGCTGAAATTTCTTACAAGTAACCACCATATACACCTTCTAGTTTCATCCTACATCATTTCCCATCATCATACATAACCACATAGTAATAATCATAGAAAAATAGAAAAATCACCAATAATTATAAAACTTCACCAATTCAACCCAAAATCATGAAATAGCACCAACAATCATCACCTCAACTCACATAAGTTACTAATTAAACATTATTGGAAGGAAAAGAGTAGTTTCTTAGTCACTCACCTTATAAAACAAGAAAGGAAGCAATTCAACACCTTAGTTTTCCAAACAACTTCACCAATCACTTCAAAATCACCAAGTGGAGGAGTTTTGTGGAGCAAAACCAAAATTAAACGGTAGGAGTGGAAGATTGAGCAAGTTTGGATCAAATTTTTGGAGAGCTTTTCTTTTCCTTTCTTCCTAGAGAGGGCCAGCTTCAAGCTTGCTATTTTTGGGGATTTTTGGGTCAAATTTTTGAGTTATTTTGGTAAAATGGTAAAAGCATGAATAGTAAGTCAAAAGTAGGATTTAATTTCTAAGTGACACATGTCACTTTCATTAATTACTTGCCTAACTTTTGTCTCTCTCACACCTATCCACTTGGTACCTCTAAATATCTCATAACACCCGGTAAATTAAACCCAGTATCCAAAACTTAACCAAATTGGCCGAATTTTTCCGAATTTTTCGCACTAGTGAGTCCCACATCCGATATCTACTCTTAATTTTTCAAAAACTATCCGATACTAGGAAAATCATCTAAAAACTATATTTACTCTTAAAATTTATCAAGAAAATTTTCCTAATAAAGAAAATGCGGAAACATGCCATTAAAAGAAAATAAACCCTAGAAAAAATTGAGAAAATTACGGGTTCTCACACCTAAAGGGACTGAGACACGTGGTGGAAAAAGGAAACATCCTGCCAGAGAGAAACGTACTGATCAAACTGAGGAACAGCCAACTGTATTGCCTGATATCATTGATGGTGAACAGCCAACTGTTGAGCCTTCCACCAGGAAATCACCTCGAGAACTAAGACACTCAGTGAAAAAAGGAAACGCCCTACCAGAGAAAAACGCGTTGATCAAACTGAGGAATAGCCAACTGCATTGCCCAAGTTCATTGATGATGATGCCATAGAGAGGTTTGAATGGATTTCACAGAAGGGTTTCATCACTCAAAGAACTTTTGTCCCCTCTAAATTCTGTAAGTTTGATCTAGAACCAGTTCTTAAATTCTTTGATTTCCAAAAATGGTCTCACATTTTATCCTTGCCCAATACATATTATCCTGATATACTTTATCATGTCTTTGCTAACCTTAGGAAAGGTAGTTCTCACACTGATCTTGTCTCTCGTATCAATTCTGTTGACATTGCACTCAATCCTGATATTGTCAATATGATTTTAAAAACAAAAATTAAAGATGGTTTTAAGGGTAAAATTATAAATTTTGTCTCTTATGCAGAGTTTCCAACTGCTTATCACCATTTTCACATTGAAAAACTGATGGCCTACTTTCAAAAAACACTTTAACACACCTACTGAGGCAAAATTGAAGGATCTCAATCCTTAAAATCTAATCATCTTTATAATAATTTCAAACCTGTTGGTTCTTACTGATGGTCATAGGACTGATGCCAATAAAATGGAGTTTTACTTGTTCTATTGCTTTGTTGAGAAGGTCCGAATTAATTTTGGTTTTGTCATGTGCAAATTTTTGCTCAAAATCAACACTAATAGCCTTAGGAAACTCTCATATGGAAAGTTTTTAACTCCAATCTTTGCTCATTTCAAAATTTCCTTCATTGGAACATCTCCAAAAGAGAGTGCATCCTCCATCTTTTCCAAAACTTATTTTGAAAGAAAAAGTATTAGATTCTTTGATGGTCATTCGTGATATAAGGAGACTCTTTTAGAATCTATGACCAAAAGTCATCATGAAATTCCTGTTACTCCTAGAACTCCCAGATATCAGTCTCAGTATGTTGCATCTTTTTCCATCCATTCTAGAAAGTCATTCACTCAGTCTACCTCATCCAATCATGAAGTCATCTCCTTACTTGAGGAACTCAAACAGCATATCCTACTTCTTGAAAATGGTCTAATGATGACCATGATATCTGAGCAACAAACCACTTTTCTGGACAAAAGAAATCTGGTTGTACCTCCTGTCCAACAAGAGGATGAACATGTGCATCAAAAGGAGCCACGCACTGAGTCAACTCCTGTTCCACAAGAGAAAGAACTGAGTCCATTCCTAAAATCCATACCTCAAGTTCTCAGCTTACTCCTCATGATCCCTCGACTTCAGACAAAGGTAAGGTTCCAGCAACTGAAACTAGTGATGAAGATGATGAGGAAACTGAAAATGAAGTGGATCCTGCTCAGTTTCGCCTTGCAAGAAGAAGGCCTGGATCATAAAAGATCACCATTTAGGCACTCTTAGGCATTTGCACTTCATATTAGGATGCATCTTTTGTATTTTCACTTTTGATGTTTCAAGTACCCTATACAAATGGATCTTGGTTAATTTTGATGGTTGTTAGTTAATTCACTAATGAATTTTCGTTGGTATTTCTCTATTTTGGTACTTCTTTTGATATAAATTTTCTATTTTTTGCCTGATGATTGCTGAATGATTGAAATGTTGGTAATTGTTGATTTTTGGTATTATTTCTGTGACAGCCCCACCTCCCCCTAAGGCAAACTAAAGGGTTCAGCGGACCGCCTGCCAACTCTCACCGGGACTCAGTCATACCTCAAGCAAATCCGAAATAAAACCACAAGCTCAAACTTAATAACATTCCAATACTTAAAGCAAAACTTATATACATTTCTATCTCAAAAAGGAGTACAAACATTGAATATACAAAGGTTCTCAATTCTTCATACATTCAGCCCGTGCCAAGCACTAGGGCGAGAACCATTACAATCAAAGAACTAGACTAGGCTAGTCTATGCCGAGCTCTCGTCCTTGTCTGCCTTTCCCTGTTAAGGAAAACAAAACTAAAGGGATGAATTAAAAGCTCAGTGAGGTTCCGAACACATAACCAAACAATAAAGCCAATGCATTAACCATAGATAACCAATAATTCAAGAAACATTTACAATGGAAAGCGATAATAACACATTCATTAAAAGGATACGGGCTCACGGGGAGCCATTCATTCATTCATTCATTCATTCTCCTTTCATTCCCTTATTCCTCCAATCATTTGAAAATACATTTTTGTAAGTAAAATCCCTCATTTGCATTGACATTCGTTCATTCATTTCATTCACCCCCTCCTAGACGTTGGCCAGGCTCTACCAAACTACAAGGTAATACTCGAGTATATCAAACATTCACCCAGGGTCACCAAATCGCCCGACCGACTCCGCTTGTGGCTCGAGTCGATCAGTAACGAAAGGCAGGGCCCAGTTCAGCCAAAAGGCTTACATTCATGCACAAGTAACGTTTCAATCATTGAATCATTGAAAATTTCACATTCATTTAGGTCGAGTGCGATAAAGTACACACTCGCCTGGAAAACTCGTTTTGGCAATCATCAAGAGCACTTAACACATTATCAACAATTACAACAAGCCATGAAGTCAAGGAAAGTATAACAAACAAGGAACACTCATCTCCTTACACAAAATAACATCCAAAATATCCTTCCGGATAACACCCTCAATCACCAAGGAACCCTAATAGTAATCAAAAGAACACATTATGCTTCAACCATCAAAAACCAAAGTGATTCAAAGGGAATCCAAATACATACTAGTGCAATACATAAATATGAGTTTTAAGGTGAAAAGTGTATACTTAGATTAGAGGACATTAGTAACTAAGAGTTTTCCCAAATCAAACACAAAACCATACTAAAAAGGTTTTTAGAAAATTCTATTGAAAATAAATGAATAGTGCCACATCAAAATACGGCCGGATATGAAAAGCCAGTTGTTCAAATTTTCGTAAAGCTCTTCGTTAGGTCAGAAAATAACTCATATGCAAAGAAATAACGTATAACAAGTGTCTTGGGTAAAATCATATGAAAAGGAAACTAAACAAACCCTAAATGCATACCTAAAACCTCGCTTGATAAAATTAGGGTTTGCAGCCGAGAAACCCTTGGCAATTCTTCTTTGTTTCAGAAAGAAAATGAGTAAACATTTGAAGTTCAAAACTTGACATTTGTAACTAAGTATCATGCTTAAAACAGTTGTCACATTTACCATGCGAAAAGGTACAAGTTCAAATGGAATCTAGTTCAAGTAACACCATTAAAGTGGACCTAAGAGAGTCTAAGAATAGTAAGTCCAACACATCCCCAAATCTCACTTTTACTTATTCAACCTTCAAGAAAATAAACGGACAGCATTTCCCCTTAATTTCTTCACTTTCCATCCTACAATCAAAGACCAGATCTCATGCCAAATCAAATACAATTTCACATACAAATCAGAGGCAATAAAACACCTTTCGGCATAACAACCACAACCGAAGCTATACTTATCGGATGGAAACGAATCTTATGGAGTTTCGAAGCCAAGACATATACCTACATTTCTTATGAAGACCTCCAAAGCCAAATCATGCATTTTCAAGGTAAAAAATGCAAATCTCCATGAAAATAAAAATCTGTTCGCAAAACAGGGCTCAGGTTAACACCATTTTCTATAACTTTCATGTTTTAACCTAAGCCTGATTCGGCCTTCATCATGGCCAAACAGAACCGGCCAGAACAGGGTAAGATGAAACCCTAACTAGAATTTCCGCACCAAACCAGAAATTTTCCACAACCAGTCATATCCAACATATACCAATCTCCATTTTACACTATAACAGGCCATCAATCCATGACTAAATAATAATTATGATATAAAAACAGAAAAATCACTAATAAATAAAAAATCCATCAAAACTCCACTTTCAACCATAAAACCTACCACAAATCAACATATTTAGCCACTAGAGCCACTAATTTGACATTAGCAAGAACAAAGAGAAAGTTTCCAAGCAAGGTACCTTGACACCTCAAGAAAGGTAGTAGCTTAGGGGTTTCTCCTCCAAATCAACTCCACTAATACCTTGAAACTACCTTAACTAGCACTTTTATGGAGTGGTTTGCAATTTAATCGGTTGGAACTCAAGATTTGGATAAGAAATTGAAGAACAAGCTAAAGGCTTTTCTCTCTTTTCTCCTCTCTATGGTTCGGCCAACTTGAGGAAGAAATGAAGATGATTTTGGTCAAAATTGGGGTTTTAGTAAAGGTAAGAAAGTTAGGCAAGTCCACCACCCAGTCGTGTCATGACACGTGGCACTTTAAATGGTTCAAGCTTATCTTCTTTCTTCCAATGGTTAATCTATCTAGCTAACCTCTAATTATTTCCTAGCACCTTGTAAAATAACAACACTTAGCACAAAAATCACCTAACCACCAAAATTTCGTCGCATTAGCGGGTCCCATGTCTATAATGCATTTCAAATTAACGTACACTAACTCATACTAGGAAAATGATTTTTAAAACTGTACTTGCTTATAAAAATGCTTAGAAACTTTAACATTTTAAAGGCAAGTATAAAAATGTAGGTAAAAATAAAATAATGCCTAGAAAATATGAAAATTTTCGGATTCTCACAATTTCTCTGATTTTTGTCTTAATGGACTAGATTTTTGGTATGATTAATATTGGTTGAACTTATCTTATGATGACAAAAAGGGGGAGAAATGGATGTTGAGTGAATGGTTATTCTGAGGGAGAGTTATCCTGGCACTTAAAAATTTTGGATGCAATGAGTGAAGGAGAGTTTATACTTAATTTTCTTCTTTCTTCCATCCATTATTTTGTCATCATCAAAAAGGGGGAGAATGTCAATCTTGGATCCTAGCTTTTGATGTTTACAAAATAATTGGATGATACTAATATCCCTTCAAGAAATATTTTCAGTTATGAAGCAATCTGATTCAAAGATGAAGTGTAATTGAAAGAGACAAAGGAAGTTGAAAGCTGTTGGATGCTTATGAAGACAGTATCGGGCGTTCGATAAAGTGTGCAGCACTTCGGATGCATGAAGAACTCCATCACCGGACGTCTGGAAGAATTAAGATATTCTCCCTAGCTCACTAACTTCTTTCGAATGCAAGAATCAGAGATACCGGACGTCCGACAAAGTGTGCAGTACTTCAGATGCAAAGCATTAGTGATACCGGATGTCCGAACAAATTGAAGAAGAATTTTCAAATTCACCATCTACTTTCAGACGCAAGCATCAGAGACACCAGACGTCTGAAAGAATTGAAGAAGATTTCTGAAACTCACTGCCTGCTGTCGGATGCAAGCAACGGGAGTACCGGACATCCGATACTCCCAACGGCTAGTTGACTCTTCATTTACCTTCTATCCGTTGGAAGAATTAATTGGGCACTTTTTCATCTCATATAAATAGTTCATGGTCAACTACTTTGAAAGAACTTTTGCACATTGAAAATACAAGAGATCAAGAGTAGTTTTAGTGAGAAAATACTCTTTAAAGAATATTTGTACTCTTAGTTGTGTTAAATTCATATAAGCTTTTCTTGTGTGTGAAAAATAATTCAATAGTGTAATTTTGTGAGGATTATCTAGAGTGATAGTAAACTTCCTAACTTTGCCAAGTGTAGTTTGGGGCAAAGAGGAAGTGATCATTCCTTTGTACACAAAGATTGGTTGTATTTGATCAACTTGAAGAAGCTTGCTCTATAAAGTAGTATTCAAGCTCAAGAGGAGTTTGGAAGTGAAATTGATTTGCTATTCTTTCCTTATTACTTATTATCTTGTGGGCCTTAATTGCTTATCTCTTCTACTCCCAAGCAATCTTGCTGTCTTACTATTTGTTTCATTGTGTGGTCATCTAGAAAAGAGGGTAAATTTCATATTGACCAAAAAAGTGTCTCATAACTTGATTAGTTTCTAAATAACCTAAATCACCCCCCTCTTAGATTGTCTTCGATCCTTACACAAATTCTCAGCTAAACTTTAAAGTCAATGAAGAATATATTGTTGTTATCTCTAAACTAAATAAAGATCAAAAAGTAGCATTTGATACTATCATAGATGATTTTTTGTACACTGCAAAGGGAGTTTCTTTATTGATGGGCCTGGGGGAACAGGGAAAACATTCTTGTATCGTGTACTACTAGCTGTAGTTAGATCAAAAGGGAATTATAGCTTTGACAATGGCTTCTTATGGAGTAGTCGCTTCTATATTACCTGGAGGCAGAACAGTTCACTCACGATTTAAAATTTCTTTAGACATGAATCTTAACAACGTGTGCAAAGTAAGCGAACAAAGCTCAATAGCAATGTTATTACAGCAAGCTAAATTGATAATTTGGGATGAAACACCTATGACATGCAGGGGAGGAATTGAGGGAGTAGATCGTTTTGCTAAGATACCTAATGGATAACTCTGAATTGCTTGGGTGAAAAGTGTTGGCATTTGGTGCTGATTTTAGGCACATTCCTCCTATAGTTGTAAAAAGGTCAAGTTCAGACTTCATCGAAGCTATCCTTATAAAACCATATATTTGGCCTCATCTGCACAAATTAAAATTGAAAGAAAACATGAGAGCAAAGTTAGAGCAGTACCTTCCTCGCATAGGTAATGGAATAGAAAACAACGAAAGCATTCACATCTCTCAAGCATTGCTTAATCACTATGCAAATGACGAAGAATCTGTAATCCAATTGATTACAACTGTCTATCCCAACTTCAACATATTTTCTAAAAATAATTACTCATTAAGGAATAGAGCAATTGTAAATACAAAAAATGATTTTGTAGATGAGATCATTCAAAAGCTAATGCATGAATTTTCCGGAACCCCATTTGACTATTTAAATAGGGATAACTATTTAAATAGTTCGCTATGAGCAATTTTAGAGGACTTCATGGACAGTCACACTCCAAATGGTTTCCCTCAACATTGATTGACATTGAAAGAAAATGCACCAATAATGTTGTTGAGAAAACATTGACCCACCCGAAGGTCTATGTAACGGAACAAGACTTCTGTGCAAATCACTTAATGCAATATTATAGATGCAGTCATAAGTTATGATGAATTTGCTAGCAAGGAAGTTCTACATTGAATTTGCTTTCACGTTGAAAATGACCCCAATTCTCCTATATCTTGTGAACGAATGCAATTTTGCTATAAAACTTTATTTTGCAATGACCATTAATAAAGCTCAAGAGAAAACTTTGGATTATGTGGGCATTTGTTTTTGAGAACCTATTTTTTCACATGGGCAACTGTATGTTGCATTATCTAGAGCTAAAAGTAGCAAATCTGTCAAAATTTTGTTCATGCCTCCTATATATGATTCAACTTTAGATTATGTGACTCCTAATATAGTTTATAGGATGTATTGCAACTATCTTGTTAATAATTCTTGCACTCTTCTGTATGTAAATAGCAAAAAAAGTAGCAATCAATGTATTAGTAATAGATTACATTTGAATTCTCTAAAATTACTACTTCATTGTGTAACTCGTATTTGGAATCCTTGGAATTTGTGGTAGTTGTTTGTAGCACTCTTCAAATGTAGCAGCCCCACCTTCCCCTAGGCCGAACCAAAAGATTCGGCGGGCTGTCTGCCCAACTCGCGCCAGGACTCACTCGTACGATCGAATAAAATACTTCCAAAGTACTTAAATGACAATTCCGCAGCATATAACATGACTAAGTTCAACTTATAACCCGACTAATAAAAATGCAATCCAACGTACTTAAGATACAATCAAAGTTCGTCTTACAAGCTTCCAAAATATCGAATTCAAAGTTTAACAACCTAAAACAAGATACAAAAGAAACAGTGATACACCCTAACTGACAGCGGTTTCGCTCAGGTTCTCAATTCCTGTTAAGGAAAACAAATTTGAAGGAATGAGCTAACGCCCAGTGAGTTCCAAAATGCATACAGTCATATAGAGCAGTTCAAATTACACTTCAAGTTCACAATTCAAAACGAGTAAATAAAGCGATTAACAATATTAAGGGAGTAGGATACGGGTGACTCTCAGGAGCCAATTTCCACAAATCTTGATCTTATTTCACGTAGTAGACACTCCGTCGACTTTCAAGTTTTATCACTTTGTAGAACTCCACTTACTTCATTCTCCTTCCAACGACTCCCCTACTGGGCCCGAAATCCAAAACACTTAAAATGGGTATTGCTCGAGCATACCATAGTTTTCACTTCAAAAGAGACAAATCTAAATGCCAAGTCCAATGAATATAAAACACTCTCTTATGGCTCGTTAAATCTCCCCGACCAAGTCTCATGACTAGCTCGAATTAACAGACTTACCTATAGGACTTAGGAATTCTCAAGAATTAACATACACAAACAATCACTGATCGTCAATGGGATAACAACCCAGGCGACATCACAACACTTCAACAATTCAAAACACTATTCATCTCAGTCATAACATCAAGTTCACATCTATGTAACATTTGCAAATTCAAGACAGATAATATGCATGGAAACTCACCAATAAATCAAAGCTCAGAATCCAAGTTAGGATCGGTAACACAGTCTTCAATCACTCCTATAAATGCATAAAGAGAGATAATAAGTTTTACCCCAACAATTCGTGAAACTAAACCAAATTCACTTGAACTCGACACGTAAGTTAGAGTTATGAAAACAATATGTATCTAGAATAGTTTCCCCAAAATTCAACGCGTGAAAACACAAAATCAAGGGCAAAATAGTCTTGAGTTCACCATTGCTGCCCGAATAGTTTTTAACCCAAAACTAGTGAAACAAAAATGACTTTTTGTGAGAACCCGAATATTTTCTTACTTTTTCTCATATTACTATGTTTAGTCACCCATTTTCTCGAACAATTTATTTCAACCATTTTAAATTCATTTTTACAAGACCATGTCTTATTTGTACTTTTAAAACGTCTCGCTAACAAATTTAAATTTTTCGAAGGCTCGTTTATTAAGGAATAACAAATACACATCTTCGAGATGATAGTCGATCTGAGAGTACAATGATTTTGGAGAATTAAGGATGATCAATAGGGGACTAAGAAGAGTTAATTGAGAGATTTGATGTGATTAAGTTAAATAAAGTTTTTATTACGTGTACGTCGATAATTTCTCGAAAGTTGTACCGCGCGACAAATTGGAGACTTGAGGAATTAATACTAGACTCGTGTAAGGACTCATGTTTTTACTTCTAAAACAGCAATTTTTATGATTAATTACCCTAACATTAGTTACTTATATTATCGTTACAAGAATTTCTTTTTAAGTTTCGCCTTATCGCGTATATCGAGGCGGAGCGATTAATTGGAGATTTAAGAAATTTATTCTAGACTACTAAAAGTGAATAATTATAATGTTAAAGCAAGTACATTAGAGATTTAGTGCACAAGTGAAATGAATCGGAGAGAAAATGGGCACGAAACGCGGGCGCTGGAAACACTATTCAAAGTTGACTTTTGCTCAACTTTTAACCACAAAACACCAAAGCTTCCAAGAGAAGCTTCATTCATCAGATTTTTCTCTCTCTGTGACGACCCCACTTCTCCCAAGGGCGAACCCAAGGGTATCGGCGGGCCGCCTGCCTAGCTCGTGCCAGGATTCAAAACTTAAAATAATAAAACTAGATAAATCGAAAGAGCACTATATACAATATATACAATTCCCAAAAGTGTTCTAATTACATTCTTCAAAAGTACCTGCTCAAACCACTCTAATACACTATAACTACAATCAGCAGAAGATAGACCCTAAGGAGAGTCCTTATACAAACCACCAAAACAAAAACAAACATACTAACAGTCCGACTATTCCAATCAAACCTAAATATACTAGTGTATGTACCAAAAGTCCCCGCGTCGGCCCCTGCTAAGAAAAACAAAAGGAAAGGGGTAAGCTATATGCTTAGTAAGTAAACAGGGGCGAAAGCGTAAATTTCACGTAACAACAGTTACACAGTAAGAGTAAAGCAAACGCAGAAAAGTAACATCATATAATAAGGATACAGGTGGCTCCAAAGCCAGATCGTTTGCCATGCGTGACCTCCTGCCGACACTCCGTCGACCACAAATAATGGTCCGTAGAACTTCACTTGTACTCCTACCGTACACCTTATCACCCTCTCTAGCCAGACACCTCACAAACTTGCTCGAGCGAACGAAATTGAGCTTGGTTCACAAGCTCGGGTCACAAACTTGGTCCACATAATCGGTGAACCGGATTCACAAACTTGGTGACCTCAAACCAGGTTGGACTGAATTCGACCAAGCCCTAACCGGCTCGAATAGTCCATCTAGGTCATGAGATCGGGCCCCAAACTCACAAACTTCACAAACTTCACAAAATTTCTCAAAAGTCACCCCGAGCCACAAGCTCAAGGGGTTTAGTTCCAAAATGATTCATATACATATGCCATGTACAAATATGTGCGTAAATTAGGGTTTAGGTCGAGTGCGATAAAGTACACCCTCGCCTAGGTACCCTTTTCATACATATCGAAACACATAAGCAACTAACACATAAGAGCGGCCTGAATACTTACACAACGAACAAAAGAGCAAAAATTCGAAATTTGTGCCGCGAAGAGTAGCTAGTAGGCCCCACAGGCTCCACCTAGCTCACCACCGTCTGAAATAGAAGATTACGTCACATAATATCATAAATGACTACTAACATACTTAAAACAAGCAAAAACGGAAAAATCGGCACATACGAGTGCGGAAACGGCATACGGAAATCGGAAATGATAACCTAATCGCTTTGCCGTCAAAACTGTTTTGAGTCTAATTGAGGCTACGAGTGTCAGATCAAGGTACATGAGGTACCGTTGCGAATCTAAGAGGAAGGGTTACAATTTTCATGAAAACACCTCAATCCGGATCTAAACGGAAATAGGTCGAAAGTACAGAAAACCGTTCCAGGAATTCGCACTCTAGAGTAACGGACAGGGTATGTTTGCTGGACCGTAACTCCCAGCTCACAAATCCAAATCAGAAAATTCCAAAGGCATTAGAAATCTGAGATATAAGGCTAAAACTTTGATGTTTTGGTCAAGACCTGAATCCACTCAGAATAGAACGAAATTTGAGTGTCAAAGTACCCGTCAGAACTGTCCAGATACAAGGCAGTTCTGACGATCGATCTTGTTTTGGTCATAACAGGAGCTACGGAACTCGGATTTCAACGTACTTTATACCGTTTCGAAGCCAAAACCAAGATATACATTTCTTATGAAGGGGTTGACACCCAGATCGTACGGGATCAAAACAGAAAAACGCACGGTCAGAGGCTGATTTCAAAACGTAGCACAAACTAATGTCTAAAACAGGCCTGAGTGTTTTGTCTATAACTCAGGATATACTAATACGTTTGACCTGAAATTTTACAGGCATATTCAGGACTTAAGGGGCTACAATGTTGAAGAAGGCAACTTTGTCCAGTTTTGAGTGTAACAGGGTTACAAATGCAAGATACTATACCAGAACCGGAAAAACAGATTCACATAACGCATTCTACTACAAACAGCATAACTCAGCCTACTTAAGTCCAAATCCAGAAATTCCAAAGCCATCCGAAAGCTTAGAAATAGGAATGCATTTCATCAAAAGACCTTAACAACCAATTCTGAAGCAATTCCAGCCAAAACAACCAATTACAGGCGCAATTCTTACATTCGGGTAAAACCAGGATAGCAAGGGTAATTCGACTTTTCTCATTCTACGCTACTTCGATTGACCTGAAATTTTGTAAGCACCTCTAAAATATCATTCTATACAACTTTTATGTTTTAACCTAAGGCCAAATCGGCCTCTAACTATGTGCTACAGAACCAGACAGAATGAAGAACAATGAAACCCTAATTTCCCATTTTTCTTCCAAAACAGAAATTTCTTGCAATTATCCACTTTTCCCACCTCCTAGATCCCTTACATACCATTTCCAATCATCATACATAACCACACAATCAAATTCATTTTAAAACAGAAAAATCCCCAATAATTACAAAACTTCATCAATTCAACCAAAAATCACAATATAATCCATAAAATTGCATCTTATACCATCACTAAGCATAAATTAAGCAACATTAGAGGGAGGAGAGTGGTTCTTCACAACTCACCTTAGAAACAAGAGAGAGAGAGCAACAAGTCTTCTTAGCTTTCCAAACAACTCCACCAAACCCCACACAAACACTCACTTAAGGTTTTTTATGGAGTAATTTGAAGATTAACCGGTTGGAATGAAAGATTGAGCAAGATTAGAGGCTAGAAAATTGAGAGCTTTTCCTTTCTTTTTCCTTGAGAAGAGCCGGCCAAGAAGAGCTTGAAATGAAGATGTTTTTGATTTATTTGGTCAATTGGTAAGACCATGAATAGTGGTCATAAAATTGACCCACTCAAATGGTGACACTTGTCACCTCATTAAATGCTTGCCTAACTTTTGTCTCCCTCACACCTATCCATTTAGTACCTCTAAATATCTCATAACACCTGGTAAATTAAACCCAGTATCCAAAACTTAACCTAACTGGCCGAATTTTTCCGAACTTACCGCACTAGTGGGTCCCACGTCCGATATACGTTCTTAATTTCTCAAAAACTAACCGATACTAGAAAAATCATCAAAAACCTATATTTACTCATAAAAATTATCTGGGGAAATTTTCTAATAAAGAAAATGTAGAAAAGGTGGGCGATAAATAAAACTCCACTTAAGCTTTCTAATAAATTGTAACACTAGAGGTTTGCTAACCATTCCAAACTTGCTAAACCTTTGTAAACTAAAATGAATCCTATATTTACTTATACCAAAACAAACACTAGAACACCGAATATAAATTATAGCTCGAACCTACGAATAATAATACCTAAACTAGGGTTTACTCATAAGCAAAGTTAGGGTTTTCAATCTTAACCGAGATTAGGGTTTTCTTCTTAGCCCTAACCCTAATTTCACCCCGCCGAATAATAAATGACCCTAATATCAACTTACGAACTGACTGGAGCCTCACAATCTCCCCCACTTAGGACAATTTCGTCCTCGAAATTAATTCTTTGGTCAAAGCATACCTTCGAAACCTGCCGAAGGTTCAGTCACCTCTTGTTGACCCATTGCATACACTCTTGCTGGCCCTTTGGGTCGATTTTCCCCTGCATTTGACGGCTTCGTTGTGGTCCCTTCAGTCGATGGCTTGAGTCCTTCCTTCTGCATCTTAGGGCACCGGGCAATCAAATGTTCAGTGCTACCACATTTGAAGCATTTCCGTACCGAACTATTTTTCCAGCAATTTTCATCGGTGTGATTGCCCCCACAGAAACCACAGGTTGGCTTAGTGGCCGAACTTGACCCTCCACGCTGGGCACTCCTCTGGGGCTCTTGCACTATCTGACCTCGCCCAAAGCTATTCTGGGTTCTTGTAGGTCGTGGACCGTCTACGCTTTTACTCGCCTTAGCGGGTGGCTCGTTTCGCGAGCTCTGTCCAACCAGGAAATCGTTCGAGCTGGGTTGCCTCCTTTTCCGATCATGAAAGGCTTTAACCTATCCCCTGGCAGTCTCAATTCGCTGTGCTTTTTCTAGTGCCTGGCTAAAGGTGTCCAGCTGTGCAGCCGCTAGTGCTTCCTGGATCTCTACATTCAAGCCTTGGGTAAAACGGCGAATTCGCTTCTGCTCTGTTAGTACCAGCTCTGGGGCAAAGCGAGAGAGTTTAGTGAACTGAGTCTCATACTCCGCCACACTAGATGCCCCTTGACGCAGGCGGATAAAATCATCTTCCCGTTTTTCTTGCACAATGGGTGGTAAATATTTTTCATTAAACTCCCGTGTAAAGTTGATCCAGGTCCAGGGGGTTTGTTCGCGCTCCCACTTGGTTTTAATCACATTCCACTAGGCTCGAGCAGCCCCTTCAAACTGAAAGACCGCAAAAGATATCTGCCGCTCCTCCGAATACCTAAGCGCGGCAAATATATCTAACATACGGTCCATCCAAGCCTCTGCTAGGTCAGGATTGGGTCCACCTATAAACTTAGGAGGTGCAAACTTTTGGAACCGTTCTAAAGCACGGTCCTCTCCCTTATGATTACCCGGATTATGTCCAGGATTCCCAATACTGCTCCCCTGGCCCTGTTGATTTGTCATTCGCTCTAGTAGATCGGCCATCCGCTGGATGGCTGTAGCGACTTGATCTGGCTCTTGTCCTTGTTCCCTTTCAGGGCTTCGTGCTCGCCCTCTACCTCCACCTCGAGTACCGGAGGCCATTTAAGTGCAAAAGTCTATAGATCGGAATATTACATATACTTATTATCCAGACTATAAGCAATAGTACGGACGTAAAGCGTATGCACAGAAGACACACAAAAGATAAGTTCAAATGCTATCCAAATATATACATATATTTACAAAGTCACACCAAAAGATTTTACAGATTACCGACCTCCAGTCGGTACAAAACCCAGTATACACACGAGCACTCTGGCTCTAAAAATCTAGACAGTCAACCAGATAACAAAAGAAATTAGCCATGCCAGTTCTAACAAAAGTAATCTGCCAGCTAAGCAAAAATACCAAAGCGACCCTAAACGCCTCCCCTAGGCCCCAAGTTCCCAACGGAACCTAACGTGTCCACCTCGTCCATCCCCTTTGGACCGGTGGCTCGTGGCGGTGCCTCCGCGGCTATATCTAGGATGACCTCGCAGTCCATCGAAATGCTCCGAACCCTCTCCTTCAGCTGCCTCTTCATAGCGAAGAGGTGCTGATGTGTGTCATGAAGCTGACGGCGTAAAGCGTCCGCCTTCTCCATTTCATCTCGGAGGCCCCGCTCCAAGGCCCTAATACGCATCGCCTGCCCATGGCCAACCCTCTGGCCTCCTCTAGCTGACTAATCAGGCTGCATCGCTAATCGTCCACTGCCAGGACGACCTCGTCAGGATAACTGTACATATACCAACATCTACAAGGTCGGTGTGACACCTGACCAAAAGGGGAGTACAAAGTGTAAGGCTCTCCAGGTCTCTGTCGATAACGGATCGCCCGCTTACGCAGCGCTCGATCCTCTGGGCCCCTTCTACTCGGAGGTTTCGGTCCCACGCCACTGGATCCTGCACCACTCGAACTGCCCGGATACATACCTACAAAACATTAATTCATCAGTTCACCGGCATTTCAGCTTAAAGTATATCATTCAACTTAAAAGAATCAAATATGCCTAGTGCCTATCGCGTATGTCCCACTTGCCCAAGTCCTCTAACTTAGGCGCTCTGATACCAACTGTGACGACCCCACTTCTCCCCAAGGGCGAACCCAAAGGTATCGGCGGGCCGCCTGCCTAACTCGCGCCAGGACTCAAAACTTAAAAATAATAAAACTAGATAAATCGAAAGAGCACTATATAAAATATATACAATTCCCAAAAGTGTTCTAATTACAATCATCAAAAGTACCTGCTCAAACCACTCTAATACACTATAACTACAATCAGCAGAAAATAGACCCTAAGGAGGGTCCTTATACAAACCACCAAAACAAAAACAAACATACTAACTGTCCGACTATTACAACCAAACCTAACTATACTAGTGTATGTGCCAAAAGTCCCCGCGTCGGCCCCTGCTAAGGAAAACAAAAGGAAAGGGGTAAGCTATATGCTTAGTAAGTAAACAGGGGTGAAAGCGTAAATTTCACGTAACAACAGTTACACAGTAATAGTAAAGCAAAAGCAGAAAAGTAACATCATATAATAAGGATACAGGTAGCTCCAAAGCCAGATCGTTTGCCATGCGTGACTTCCTGCCGACACTCCGTCGACCACAAATAATGGTCCATAGAACTTCACTTGTACTCCCACCGTACACCTTATCACCCTCTCTGGCCAGACATCTCACAAACTTGCTCGAGCGAACGAAATTGAACTTGGTTCACAAGCTCGGGTCACAAACTTGGTCCACATAATCGGTGAACCGGATTCACAAACTTGGTGACCTCAAACCAGGTTGGACTGAATTCGACCAAGCCCTAACCGGCTCGAATAGTCCATCTAGGTCATGAGATCGGGCCCCAAACTCACAAACTTCACAAACTTCACAAAATTTCTCAAAAGTCACCCCGAGCCACAAGCTCAAGGGGTTTAGTTCCAAAATGATTCATATACATATGCCATGTACAAATATGTGCGTAAATTAGGGTTTAGGTCGAGTGCGATAAAGTACACCCTCGCCTAGGTACCCTTTTCATACATATCGAAACACATAAGCAACTAACACATAAGAGCGGCCTGAATACTTACACAACGAACAAAAGAGCAAAAATTCGAAATTTGTGCCGCGAAGAGTAGCTAGTAGGCCCCACCGGCTCCACCTAGCTCACCACCGTCTGAAATAGAAGACTGCGTCACATAATATCATAAATGGCTACTAACATACTTAAAACAAGTAAAATGGCAAAATCGGCACATGCGAGTGCGGAAACGGCATACGGAAATCGAAAATGATAACCTAATCGCTTTGCCGTCAAAACTGTTTTGAGTCTAATTGAGGCTACGAGTGTCGGATCAAGGTACATAAGGTACCGTTGCGAAGCTAAGAGGAAGGGTTACAATTTTCATGAAGACACCTCAATCCGGATCTAAACGAAAATAGGTCGAAAGTTCAGAAAACAGTTCCAGGAATTCGCACTCTAGAGTAACGGACAGGGTATGTTTGCTGGAACGTAACTACCAGCTCACAAATCCAAATTAGGAAATTCTAAAGGCATTAGAAAGCTGAGACATAAGGGTAAAACTTTGATGTTTTGGTCAAGACCTGAATCCACTCAGAACAGAACGAAATTTGAGTGTCAAAGTACCCGTCAGAACTGTCCAGATACAAGGCAGTTCTGACGATCGATCTTGTTTTGGTCATAACAGGAGCTACGGAACTCGGATTTCGACGTAATTTATACCGTTTCGAAGCCAAAACTAAGATCTACATTTCTTATGAGGGCGTTGACACCCAGATCGTACGGAATCAAAATGGAAAAACGCACGGTCAGAGGCTGATTTCAAAACATAGCACAAACTAATGTCTAAAACAGGCCTGAGTGTTTTGTCTATAACTCAGGATACACTAATCCGTTTGACCTAAATTTATACAAGAATATTCAGGACTTAAGGGGTTACAATGTTGAAGAAGGCAACTTTGTCCAGTTTTGAGTGTAACAGGGTTAAAAATGCAAGATACTATACCAGAACCGGAAAACCAGATTCACATAACGCATTCTGCTGTAAACAGCATAACTCAGCCTACTTAAGTCCAAATTCAGAAATTCCAAAGCCATCTGAAAGCTTAGAAACAGGAATAAATTTCATCAGAAGACCTTAACAACCAATTCCGAAGCAATTCCAGCCAAAACAACCAATTACAGGCTCAATTCTTACATTCGGGTAAAACCAGGACAGCAAGGGTAATTTCGACTTTTCTCATTCTACGCTACTCCGATTGACCTGAAATTTTGTAGGCACCTCTAAAATATCATTCTATACAACTTTTATGTTTTAACCTAAGGTGAAATCGGCCTCTAACTATGTGCTACAGAACCAGACAGAATGAAGAACAATGAAACCCTAATTTCCCATTTTTCTTCCAAAACAGAAATTTCTTGCAATTATCCACTTTTCCCACCTCCTAGATCCCTTACATACCATTTTATATCATCATACATAACCACACAATGATATTCATTTTAAAACAGAAAAATCCCCAATAATTACAAAACTTCATCAATTCAACCAAAAATCACAATATAATCCATAAAATTGCATTTTATACCATCACTAAGCATAAATTAAGCAACATTAGAGGGAGGAGAGTGGTTCTTCACAACTCACCTTAGAAACAAGAGAGAGAGAGCAACAAGTCTTCTTAGCTTTCCAAACAACTCCACCAAACCCCACACAAACACTCACTTAAGGTTTTCTATGGAGTAATTTGAAGATTAACCGGTTGGAATGAAAGATTGAGCAAGATTAGAGGCTAGAAAATTGAGAGCTTTTCCTTTCTTTTTCCTTGAGAAGAGCCGGCCAAGAAGAGCTTGAAATGAAGATGTTTTTGGTAATTTTTTGGTTTATTTGGTCAATTGGTAAGACCATGAATAGTGGTCATAAAGTTGACCCACTCAAATGGTGACACTTGTCACCTCATTAAATGTTTGCCTAACTTTTGTCTCTCTCACACCTATCCACTTAGTACCTCTAAATATCTCATAACACCCGGTAAATTAAACCCAGTATCCAAAACTTAACCTAACTGGCCGAATTTTTCCGAACTTACCGCACTAGTGGGTCCCACGTCCGATATAGTTCTTAATTTCTCAAAAACTAACCGATACTAGAAAAATCATCAAAAACCTATATTTGCTCATAAAAATTATCTGGAGAAATTTTCTAATAAAGAAAATGTAGAAAAGGCGGGCGATAAATAAAACTCCACTTAAGCTTTCTAATAAATTGTAACACTAGAGGTTTGCTAATCTAGAGTTTGCTAACCATTCCAAACTTGCTAAACCTTTGTAAACTAAAATGAATCCTATATTTACTTATACCAAAACACACACTAGAACATCGAATATAAATTATAGCTCGAACCTACGAATAATAATGCCAAAACTAGGGTTTACTCATAAGCAAAGTTAGGGTTTTCAATCTTAACCGAGATTAGGGTTTTCTTCTTAGCCCTAACCCTAATTTCACCCCGCCGAATAATAAATGACCCTAATATCAACTTACGAACTGACTGGGGCCTCACACTCTCTCCTCATCAAGGCTGGCCAAAATTCCATAGGGAAGACGAAGAGCAAGAGCTCCTTCCATTTCACCCTATTCTTGCACCATTTCACTCCAAATTCACCACGTAACTTCCACTTCACTTGGATATCCACTTGGACTAGGAAGGAAGCATCTTTCTCACAGTTTCTTGGAGCTTTTAGAAGTGCAAAATTTTTGATTTTTCATCAAAGGAAAAAGGTAATCGTCCAAACCATCCGATCTTTCATCCCTAGCTTTAGTGGGTTTGATATTGGCCATGAAGCTTGTAGCTTCATTGTGGGTGTTGTTATTTGGTTGTAAATGATTAGAGTGGGCTCTATGAAATCCCACAATGGATGTATTGGACTGATATGGTGATTATAATTGTGGTTTGTGTTAATTAAGTGGTAAACAAGGTGAGATTAGTTGGAAAATTGAAAGGAAAGTTGATGAAAATTTAGGTTGGTAGCTGACCAATTCTGCCCTATTTTTGCCGAGCCTTTGATTCAAATTTTTGGTGACCAAATGACCTTGAGTCTGATATAGATATGTTGTATAGGATGTGTAGAAAGTTTCCACCAAAAATCACTTGATTTGGTTGAGAAAAAGTTGAGTTTTGGGCAAGAACAAAACTGGAATCGTATAACAGGGGTCCTCTGGCAGTAATCTTTGAACAATTATAACTCTCTGCTCGGACGTCAAAATCAAGTGCCGTTCATGGCATTTGAAACTAGACATCCATATTTTTATAACAGTGTATATGCACCTTTTAATTCTAAGTGAGTCATCTGTAGTGACTAATCAAAATTGACTGTTCTGTTCTACCAGTGCAACCGAGAAAATTGTAGAAGCTGCAACTTGTGGCTCTATTTTCTCTTGTTTGCAAACTGAATTTCAAAACGACTCCTTCTGATGAAATGTAGCTTTTGAATTTGGTTTCCAATGCCATCAACCATGTCCTATTCCAAGTTGAATTGAGTGAGATATAGTCCAATTCCCAAACTGTACCAAATCTGGAAAACCCTAATTTTGGCTAGCCGAATGGCCTAGCATGAATTGGGACTTGCTATTTTGAAAATTTTGGTGTCAATCACCTACCAAATGTATATTGGATGTTTCTTAGACCATTTTTTTAAAAATGAGTCAGATTTAAGTTGATTTCATTGGACCAAGTGTTTGAAAAAGAAAAGGAAAACAAGGAGATAGATTTGTCTTGAAAATTCTTTAAACTTTAGTAGTTTTGTTAACTACCTTCTCATGCAAAATTTTAAATGAAATTTGCAGAGGAGTATTCCTCATATGGAAGTTGAATTGTACCAATTTTTGGGTCAATATAAGACCATTTCGATATGCAAATGATATCCCAGAGTTACTTTTCGAATCTGGAAAACGTTTCCTTTTCTCTTGGCCGAATGGTCAAATATGATTTGAAAAGTTATATTTCGAAAACCTTTGATGTCAATTACTTCTAAATTGCTTATTGGATGTTTATGGAACATTGTTTTCAATATTTGAATTAATTGAGGTTGATTGTGTGGAACAAAGTTTTTAAAAAGGAAGGAAACGTAAGAAGGCAGATTTGTTTTGAAAATTTCGCAAACTTCAGTCGTTTTGTCAACTGCTTTCCCACGTGAGTTTTGAGCGAAATTTGGTAGAGATATAGTTCATGTATGGAAGATTTAGTGTACCTAATTTGGTGTATTTTCAATTCCACTTTGATGGCCAAATAATACTTCAAAGATAGCTTTTCAAATCTGGAAAATGACCAAACGGTTTATAAAATGCGACCAACTTTGAGCTGCTATATCTCAATTCTCAAAACTCCGATTTCAGTTCTGTTTCTTGTGTTTTAAACCTTTGTTGGAATTCTAATTGAGTTAAAAATTTTAGAGGCTAGTTCACTTTCTGTGAATTTTGCCGGATTTCCAAAATTTGCTGAAAACCAAGACTGAAACTGTCTTGGAGATACAAGTCAGCCATTTTAAGCTGGAATTTGAATGTCTTCCATTTAGAATCTTGGAAAAGTGTCTTCTAGGAACTTTTAATACTTTGAAACGAGTTTCTAACGGTACTAAGTTTTCCAATTTTGGACCTACAGAGTATAAGATATGATTTTTCAAATATTGCTCCTTAAAACTGGAATTTTTGGAACTTGAAGTGAATTGAGTTTTAGAAACTCTTCACTACCCTTCGATATTGAATGATTGTTTTAGACTTGATTTTTTGAAGGAAAATAGTTTTTCCTTGCATTATTAAACCCCACTTTTGAGTCTCGATTTACGAGTAATTAAGGCTCTCTTTCATGAAGTTTTCATAGATTGTACAAGTGTACAATCTCCCTTGTTAACTAGGGGTTTTTAAGCGATAGTGTATGATAGTTAATTATTATTTGTTTAGGCACTCAAGGAGACTTTCAAGAGGATCTCATAGTGGACGCCTAAAACCGTCACTTGAACACTACTTCCTTGTTTTGATTGATAAGTGTCAAATGCATGTTTTGTTGCAATTGTCCGAATTGCTCCTTATGGACTGAAAATTTATAACTGCTGAGTCGAGTGTGTACTTTATCGCACTCGTTCTCATTGAACTGAATCGACATTTAATTGCCTGAATTAAATTGAATTACCTGAACTGAATTGAACTGAATTATGTACTATGGTTGTATATGTCGTTGGAGTGAATCTCATCGACCTTTAACTAAACTATATACATATCGTTGGAGTGAATCTCCTAGATACACAACTAAACTGGGGGACGCCCAAACTCATCGGCCGACCTTGCGACTCGAGCCGGCAAGGGCTTGGTCGAGAAGCTTGGTGAGCCCTAAGAAAAAAAAACTAAAAGTTTGATCTATTGGAGAGATCATGCTTGGCCTACTCGTGTAGTAGTGCTTTATAGCAGTTCGGACCCAGTAGGGTATGTATGGTGGATGGGGAATGAGTAAGTGGAGTTTCTACGGACTAAATACCGACCCGATTGACGGAGTGTCATCGCGGGGAGGTAATTGATCGAGTAATGGCAAAGCAAGTGGAAATTAGCTCCTGAGAGCTCCCATATCCTTGAATTGTTTCTATTGACTTTTCTCACTCGAATTGTTAATTACTTGAATACTACTGTTTTACTTGCTAAATTGTGATTGCTACTTTGATTATGTGCTTGCATGTGTGTTTCTTGGCCTCACTGAGTATTGGCTCATCCCATTAGTTTGTTTTCCTTAACAGGTTGGATTGGAAGATTTTGGAAAAGCCGACTAGGTTATACTTTTGATTGGCATCTGGGTTGTAAATGTAACATCCCGAATATTAGGAGGTTGTTTGTGAAGAAAATATTAAAGTGTATTTCTTTGGGTTGATTTAAAACCTTATTTTGGTTTAAAAGACTAGAAACCCTAATATTGTAGCCAAAAAACCTAGTTTACTTGTGACTAACCGATTTTCCTAAATCTCTCCTATTTTAATTGAAACCCTAATTTTAATTACTGGAATTGGAAAATTCCTCACGTTTTCTTAAAAATTTCCTTTTATTTGAAAATTATTATTTATTAAAGCCCTTCTACCCAATTGTTCAACAATAAGTGCAGATGAACCTAGAAAATAGGGTTTTCCGCTTCGGTTTCAAGATTTGAGCAAAATTAGGGTTTCGCAATTTTTCCGCCGGATGAATTTTCGGTACTGGCCGAGGATCAATTTGATGAGTAAAAGTGACTTTTAGGTGAGAAATAATATATAAGTAGTAGCAATGATATAAGGTTAGTGAATGGGAAGTAAAAACCCTAGTACGTGAGTTTTAAGAAAAACGGCGCGAACCGGCGGGTTCTGCGCATTACCGATTGAACGCACCACTTGACCACCATTTTTCTTACCCAACAAGTTTGTTGACTTTTGTACATAATATCTTCTTATATTGTAGCAGCCTTGACCGAAATTAGTGGCCAAGAAAGGCAAGAAAGAAAGAGAAAAAGAAAGGGTGGTGGTGGTGACACTTGTCACCACCTCATGGCTTCTTAACCAAGACCATTATTAACCATTTAAATCCAACACTTAGCAATTTCTTCCTCATTTCTGCTGGTGCTGGCTGAGAACAACAAGGAGAGAAACTCCAAGGGAAAATCTTTCATTTCATCTCCAAATCCAACAAATAAGTGAGGAATCGAGCAAAGTAAACCGATTAAACTTGTTATCGAGTGACTAGCTAGTGAGTTGTGGTGTGATTCTTGAGGGGGAGAGCTTGTGCTACTCTTGGTGACTTTTATTCAAGGTAAGAGAGTTTATCTCTCCAAGTTTCACTTCTAATCTTGTTAAATTAAGCCTAGTAACTTTATATTATGGTGAGATTATGGATGATTAGCATGTTTTAGTAGTTTTCCCCAATTTATTTGATGAACTAGGGCTTATGGAAATTCTGCCCAAATGATTGTATGATGTTTATATGTTGCAATTGAGGTGTTATATGGTGTTTTGGTAGTGATTGGACCAAGAAATTAAGGAAAGATTCACTAGAAACTCAAAATTTCCAAAATCTGGAAAATGGTCCTAACATTCTGTCCGAATTTTTATCTATATGTTAGAGGCTGTTTTGGCCTTAGGTCAAAGAATAAAAGTTGTAGATAATGGCAGTTTATAGGTGCCTACAAAATTTCAGCTCAATCGGAGCAACGTATAACGTGAAAAGGCCAAAATACCCCTACTGTTCTAAGTATTTCCCAGCAGTCCGTTTCTTCAGTTCAGTCCAGTTTATCACGATTTTTGACCAGGATCCATTCTGATTTAGCTCTGGGCCAAAACATGAAAGTTGTAGTGTTCTGAAGTAGCTTTAAAATTCCTCTAAGAAAACCTGATTCGGATCTGTGTACACTGAGTTATGTCCATTACAGTGTTCTGCGTCTAAACAGCCGACGAATTGGTTTCTGGTTTAGTAATTTGAGAATTTGACTAAGATACATTAGAAACTGGACAAAGTGACCTTCATGAACATTGTAGCTCTGTGTCTTAGCTTCGAAACGGCATAGGTTATGCCTCAATCCGATAAGCGTAGCTTTGAATATGTTATTTCCGCATTTGTACGTCAAATCTGTCTTGTGCTAAATTTAATTTCTGCACTTGTCCTTAATGCGATTCTTGTTATTATAATATTGTGAGCCTATGGAACGGCTCTTGACATAAATTGCTGATATGTATGATGTTGGGTTGTTGTTGAAGAAAAATTGTAGACACCAAATTTTTGGTGTAATTTCATTTACTATTTATTTTTAGTTTTTTATTTGTCGTGTTAGTTTTATTCGATTTTTAGTTTTTAGTTTATTTTTAAGTTTTTAGCATAGAATTTCTCGAAATGAAAAGAAAAGCATTCAAAAAAAAATATGTTTTAATTTAAATTCAATGTTTTCTTGGAAAAAATGGAAAAATGAGAATGAAAATGAAAAATGAAAAAAGTGAAAAAATGAGAAAAATGAAAGATGGAAAGTGGCATTTTTGTTGTTTCTAGTTTATTTATTTTATCCAATGTTAATTAAGTTGTTTTTGTTATTATTGTTATTATTATTATTATCATTTTTGTTTAATTAATAAATTAGTTAAAAAAAAAAATTGAGCCGTGGCATGCAAGCTGCAATTTTTTGCAGTTTGCAAAGGAGGACTTGTGCGGCTCCTTAAGCTGCAAATATGGTGGCAATGTTTTAAGGGTTTAGGAGGGGGGTTGATGATAAAAAATCAAGAGAAGGGACAGCCGCAATAGAGGAGAGAGGGGGAGAGGATAGAAGACAACAACAAAAGGGGGAAAGATAGGCGGAGGAAAGGGAGAAAAAAAAAAGGCCGTGAGTTGAGAAAGGAAACAAAAAGGAAGGTGACGGCTGAGTGAGATTAGGGGGTAAAACCTGAGGGCTGATAACGGACTGAAACCTAGAGAAGGAGAGGTTAGAATGGCTGGAAATCTAAAGAGCAAGGGAGTGGGAAGCTTGGGAGAATCAGAGAAGGTTAACATAGAAAAACAGCCAACGTTTTTGAAATCATCAATCTGCGCAGAAGTCGAGTTGTTTCTCGACAAGGTTCCCACAACGCTCTGCCTTTCCGATCACCTCACGTCTTGCTCTGCCTTTTAAAAGACCAAAGGTAATGCTTTTCAGTTTTTTTTTTTCTGCCCATGGATTATAAGATTTACCTCAGAAGTATTGTAGCCTTTGTCGCGATTCCTGTTTCTGTTTCCTTCCTCCCTGTGCATCCAGTTTGTGAATCTATTTGGGGGGGGAGGATTTCGGTTTGGCCTGAATTAGAGGATAGAGATTTGAGTCTTTTGTTTGATGTTCAATGGTTGTTTCTCGGGTTGTTTGAATAAGTCAATCCAGAAATGTTTTAAAAGCTGCCGACAGGCCTGTTTTGAGGTTCCTGGATTATTACTTCTTCATTTTGTCCGTGGATTTCAATGTTAAGTGAGGTAAATGGTTGGTTTCGGTCATCTACTTGGCAGTTTGATTCTCGAATCTACACATTTGATGATAAAATGGGTGGAAATATGTTAAAAGATTCTGTTTTTACTGAATTGGTTGGACCTTTGCATGTTTTGTCGAAAACGTTGATTTAAAGGTAGATGTTCATATCATGTGGTTGCATTTTTTTCCCCCTCTCCCTGTCCTAAGTTCACGTATTTGCTGTTGGGTTGATGACTGTGGAAAATCTGATTTGAATGTCGTGTAAACTGGTTAGATGTCTGCTATGTTTGGTTGCTTGGGTTATGTGGTGGAATATATCTAAGTTGAGGTGAATGAAGTGAAAGTTTGCTGCATTTTTTCCACTGTATTCCCTTCCATGGCATTTTAATGAATCTTCACACTTAAGTGGCATGTTCAATCTGTCATTAAAGAGAAGGAATGGACAGCTTTATTAGATTGAGTTTGCATGTTTGAGTCACTTAAAACATTGGAACTAAGATCAAGCGGCCTTGCTGGAAAAATGAATGATTCAGGTTGTCAAACCATTGTCGCAAGCAAGTTTTTTTTTTCAGAATTTTTGCATGATCATGTTCTAAGTTTTTTGCTTGTCAATGGTGGTGAATGCCTTGCATTGGGTCTTTGGATGACAAATTGGTAGAACTGATTTGAGTGTTTGCATGCAAAGATGGTCGAGCTAAGATAAAAGGAGTAAAAAGCTGCTGCATCTTTTTGTCTTTTTGTTTTCTTTCCCATGGCTGTTTAAGGGACCCTTACGTTTAAATTGCTTGTTAAATCTGGTTTTAAGGAGAAGGAATGGAATGATTTGATGTTAAGTTTACGTTTGAGTCCTTAAAACACTTGAGCTATGATTAAACACCATGCTGAAAAACATTTGATCAAAGCTGTGTTTTTGAATTAAAAATCTGGTCTGTGTGATGAAATGGAAGCCGCGGTTATGAAAATTGCAGAAAACCTGCGGCCCTTTTTCCTTTTTCTATAGCTGTCTTGTTGTTTAGTCTTTTACCCTTGATGGCCAGCTTCATTTCTTGTTTTAATCCTGCAATAAGAGTTGCTGTCTTTAATCCTGCAATGATGAAATGATTATGCTTAGATGAAATGTTTTTGATCAAAGCTAGGAAATGGAGATGAGAAGTGCAGCAGTTTTCTTTCTTGGTTGATGGAAGTTTAAATAGAAAGTAGTTGCAGAAATTTTCTTGTCTACGTAGCTTGCATGAGTTTTGCATGAAACAATTGCTGAAAATTGCCTTTTTAACCCCCCAAGTTTCCCCTTATTCCACTATGACCCAACCAATTGCATAATGTTTTCAATTTGGTCCTTGGCAGCTTTAATTTGTGCAACTTCATTGCAAATTTGCTTCAATTAACTACCATGCTTTGTTTCAATTGCGCTTAAGTCATGACTTTAGGGACTTTATGATCAAGTGAGCTTTGTGTTGCACATTTTCTTTAATTTTCCAAATAAATTGGTACCCTGACCATTTCTTTTATTTTGGAGGATAAATAAGCCATTTTTCTTTCATTTGGGCACCATTCCAAGGGAGGTACATTCTACCCTTTTATTTGCACTTCATTTGACCTTACGTGCTCCTACGTGTTATGTGAATATGCATGTCTATTTCGCTTTCCTTGCCGTTCCTTAATTCCTTGCATTTATTTCAGTTATTTTTACTTTTATTTAAGTTATTCCTTGTGGGGTATGTGTACACCTCTTGGCTTGTAATAGTTAGGGATTTGATCATTTTATTCCTTTTCCCCTTTTGTTCTAGTTAGCAAAAAATGTAATAGGCTCCTTATGCTTGTCTATGTGCTATGTGTTACCGCTTTATTAGGTTTTGCATCTAGTCAAGCATGCTAAGTGTTATGTGCTACATGTTTACGAGTATTTGGCATGTCTACTTGCTTTTTATAGTCGCGAATGAATGCACGTCACCACACTAGTCCAACGCTAGTTGTGGACCCCTTTCCCGTCGCCACACTAGTCCAACGCTAGTTGTGGTTCATTGCCTATTTCCACTAGTCCAACGCTAGTAGGAATTCATAGAATGGGCTAGTCCAATGCTAGACCCTTAGGAATTTCCCTTTATTAGTACATGTTTGCATGTTCATTACATGTCATGCATTCTTTTTAGTTTTATCATCTTGCATGCCCTTGAACCCCTTTTCCCTTCTGTGAGAACCCTGAAAAATGGATATATAAATTAGTGCATATTTCATTTGCATTTCTTCTATTGTTCAATAACTTCTAGTATTACTTTTAATTGTTCACAATTAAGCGTGTAAAAATAGGTTTATGTGGAAAATATTATACTTTTCCAAAGTTATGAAATTTCTTGGTTTTATTTGACTAAACTAATATCTTTAGGGTTGGATTAAATTTTCGCCTTAAAATAAATTATTTAAATTCCAATGATAATTTCTGTTTAGTGCCAACGAGAAATGTTAGATTATTATTACAAGGTCAAACTTGATTTTAATAAAGTAAGAATGTAGGAACCTTAATACTAAATAGTAAACGATGAAGATTCAGTAGAACGGTTTAAGTATACTAACGTATATTAGGCCATCAAATCACACTTGGGGACAATTGTTGGAATTAAGATAGAATTGAGGATTGAGAAGAGGTTAGGGGGCAAAGTGAAAGGACCAAAATGCCCTTCGTAATTCACCAAATCTCCACTATACCACAACCATCATCATGCACGGCCAAACATTCCCTTGTTCAGCCTTCCATTGCCGCCCACTTAACCAATCAGAAACTCTCCAATTCCATACGTAAAACCATCTTCACACTCTACCAAATTCTAGCCACAAAACACATACATAACCACGGCACATCTCAGTCAGTCCCATTCCATAACTCAGACCACAAAACACATCCCTCTTCTGCTTAGTTATTATCGACAAAGAGGAGCTGAAGGAGGAAGCCGCGAGCTGCATTCCATTTTGTCCCTAACCTGTCCGTGAGCTGAAGGAAGAGGCAGGAAGGAACAGTGAGCAAGCTCCACTCATCCTGCACCTCCATTTGCAACTCACTTCCCGACTGCAACACCACCAGCTCCATCGACAACCACAACCACTGCAGCGTGCGTGAAGCCGAGAGGAGGAAGAAAAAAATTGCAGATTTCTGTGCGTAGGATTAGCGAGTGTCTGAGGTAAAAAAAAAAATTCTGGGCTGATTAAGTTAAGTTATAGCAGAGGAAGTCCTATTTGAGGTTGCATGTGATGTTTGAGCAGGTGGTTGATGGATTTAAGTCCCTAGAAAAATTTCTGTTCGGTTAAATGGTGAAGCCGAGAAGCTGATTTGATACCTCAGCTTTAATGTGTTTTCCTGAAGTGATTTGAGCATGCAATGGTGATTAATTAACTGAATCGTGGATGATTGTTATGATTAGGGCCATGCATGATAATTTTGTGTGATTGGATGATGAAATCAGGAACCTGGGAAAAATTCTGATGTAGTGAACTGGGATTGATGTGAACCAGAAATCTGAAATGCAGTTGTAATCTATTTAAATCTAATAATCTGAGCATAAATGCAATTAGCTACATGAAAATATGATGTTTAAGCTAATTACTGGTAGATAAAGATATACCAGTGCTTGCATGCACTGATTGTGTATACGGATGATGAACTAAGGAGCTTAGAAAATTCTGTTTTGTTGAGAATGATTCTGCCGAAAGAATGGTTTGGAGATGCAACTGAAATTCTGTTTTCTTGTGATAACCTGAGCACTCAAGTGTAATTAGCCGAGTAGAACTTAATGTTTAGGATGTCTAGGACCCTACATGTTAATTCGATGAAGTTGATTGATGAATTAAGGAACCTAAGAAATTCTGGTTTGATGAAAACCTTCTGCCGAGACTAACTAAGAAATGACTTGCTTAATTTGCTTAAGTATGACAAGCTGTGGTTACAATCTTAACTATCCAAGTGAAGATGAGTACTTAGGCCCTGCATGTAGCTAATTAGTTGTTAAAACAGAGGAATAAAAATTCAAAAGTGCAATCTGCCTTAAGGCAAGATCATCCGGACCAAATAGAAAAAAAAAAAAATTTCTGGAAATTTTGATGGTTATGGATATTATTTGAACTTGATTTCTGAGCTGGAAATATTCATATGCTAGCTTGATACGTGCATAAGGAATGTAAGAGTTTATAAGCATGTCAAAACCAGAAAATGAAATGAAAATAGAAAGCTCTTCACGCATGATTCAACCGTGACTATTAGGGAAATTTTCTTGTGGTTGCCAAATGTTGAGTTGAAATCTCAACTTTGATTTTGGAATTTTTTCTGGGATTTATAATGGTTGAAATTGTTTGGAAATCTTGAGAGAAGCCGTGAGGTTTAAACCTGGAAATTTTGGGGTTTGTAACCATGGTTTAAATTCAACTCTTAAACTGGAAATGTTCATTATCTTGCTATGTGTTTAAATACTGAATTTGAGTAACTAACACCATGATTAAACCAAGGGAAAATTCGAACTAAAGTAGATTGGTTGCTGGAAATTTTGGGTGATAGCCGAAGGGGTATGAACCAGAATTTCAATATCGTTGGAAAATTTCAATTTGTTTCTGGAAATTTATTTTATTTCCTTGGATTATGGTGGCTCAGAATTTCATAAGAGATACAAATTTTAAGATATACAATTTGTTCAGCAATGAACCAATTAGTACATGTAAAGCTGAAACCAAAAACGCTAGTATACAATTGCTGGAATTTTCGTTGAGACAGCCGAGAATTGAGTTGAAAATTTGCTTGGTTCTTGGAAATTTTTCTTGAAAAATGATGCTTGGAATATGTTGTTTTGGAGCCCTATAAGAAATGTACGATGGTTTGAATAAAAACTTTTGGTGTGAAAAGAAAAGAAAAAGGAGTTTTTCATAAGTGAAAAATGAAACTCCAGATTTTCGGAAGTCCCTGACCAGTCTCGATAAAACGGTTATATCTTGGTGTAGGAAAATCCGTTTAAGGCGCCGTCAGCGGCATTTGAAACTAGAATCATAGATCTTCGCCCTGTAGAAATTTCGTATTTTTACTCCATGTGTACTACTGTCGGTGAATTTTCAAAGTAAACTGTTTGGCATAAATGACCTGTCTCATTTGAAATCTCAACTTGAATTCGGATTGAGACCTTATATTACTAGTGGTTCAAACTCTTGACTGAATTGTGGTTTGACCCTAGGGTGTTCCTGAAATTTTCAAAGGATTAGAGGGTAAGAAGGTACTTGCTAAACGTATGCTTAAGCCTGGCTAGTGAAACAGTTTCTATTCGTATTCCAATGTCCGCAAAGCTAATGGTCGACATTATTTTTCATTGGAGCATAATGTGTCGAAATTGTTGACGGTGGGCTCTATGAATTCCCACTTTTGAATTGACGGTTGATTTATTGGAAATTGTTGACGGTGGGCTCTATGAATTCCCATCCTGCATGGATAACTGAATTGCTAAAATTGTTTGGAAATCTGTGCTACTATTTTGTGAAACTGTGAGTTGATATAAGTAATGATTACCAAGTGCTAAGTATTGACGAAGCCTTGGTAAATTTTCCTGCTTATGCTTAGATATAAATTTGTTGGAACACAGGGCTAAGAATTGACGAGCCCTAGTGTTATTACTGTTTAAATTCTAATTGTGCAATGTTGAGGAAATGTGATTTTGGTTTGGAATCGAAAATGTGAGAAGTTGTACCGACCTTGTGACTCCAAGTAAACGCTTGACTAAGTAAATGAAAAATATTTTGTTTTAAGTCTCGAACGGTACAGATTTAGCATCATATTGCTAAACATAGTGTCTACTATTTTTGCCTTAGAAACTTGGGCAACATGACTTTTATCCCTTAAGTTAAACTAGCCTTATCAATCTGGGGAAATGATTCTCCCAGACTCAAAACCTTAGTTTTGTTCCAAATTCCTTCCTTCTTTATAAATCGTTTAAGGCTAGTCGGAACTAAGGAAAATTTAAAAGGTGAAACTCGATCATTTTGGTTTTAAACGTAGCAACCTGCTTGGCAAGAAGAAAAGAAAAACCTTATTCTAGCAACATTTTTCAATAGACCTTACCCTAAAGCCTTAGCAAAGATTTTGCAAGCACCGCCAGTCAAAGGAACTTTTTCTCAAGGTATACTTCTAGCCTTGATATTAAATATCTTGCCGACTTATTTTAAGAAAATAATAATAGTATTTTCTTCGAGGAAAAGTATTCCAGGAATATTATAAGAAATATTGTACGGTTCTCACAAGCTTGATTCCAAGTAAAATATTTTGAGAAAAAGTAAACTAGCAACATGCTAGAAAACTCTACATGTGCAAGCCAAAAGTTCCAATAGAAGACTTATGGCTTAAATTCTGATATTCTAGGATTTTACGAGGACGCGGAACTCGATCCTCAATCCAATATCTGAACTTCACTCTTGGTGAGTGTCCCTGCTTGTTCTATGTTATGTGGTTAAGCGCTTTATCAATTCGCTATGTGATAATTGCCAAAATGCAATAAATGATTTTGATCCATCGAAGTGAGCAGTGTGTACTTTATCGCACTAGCCGTTCGAGTGGTGACATGTGTGAAACATTTTCTAATGAATCTGTGAATCTAAATGTAGTTGCGTCGTTGGGTGAATCCCTCGACATCTGAATCCAACTACCATAACATCTGAATCTATAGTTGCGTCGTTGGGTGAATCCCTCGACATCTGAATCCAACTACCATAACATCTGAATCTGTAGTTGCGTCGTTGGGTGAATCCCTCGACATCTGAATCCAACTACCAAAACGTCGTTGGGTGAATCCCTCGACAAATTTATTACGGGTATATCTCGAGTATACTGCGTCGGTAGATGAAGTTTGGGCCCAAAGCAGAGGTATGAACGGTGACGGGTTAGGATTAAAATAAGTGTATCTACATGGAAATTAAGTAGGGAAAGTTGACGGAGGGTCAACTACGATGGTATCCGATCAAGCGTGGAAAATGGCTCCTGAGAGCCCTTGTATCCTACCTTGTGTTGTTACACGCTTTCCTAACTGTTTCGATTTGTTTTAAAATTATTAACCGCTGTTTGATTTATGTGATTGCATGTTTTGGGGCACCACTGAGCTTTAGCTCACCCCACGTATTTGTTTTCCTTAACAGGTTCTGGAGACTGAAAGCGCTGAGACTTATTCATGTTTCTTTTCTTCTCGTTTGGGATGTAACGAATATTATGGCTATTGTGTAGGCTTGTATTGTGTTTTAACTTGAATTCTGTACTTTTGTTTTTGGATTGCCGCTTGAAGCTGGAAAATGTGTAAACCCTATTTCGGAGGTTGGATAATATATTTGTGTTTGTGAATTATGGATTGATGTATCGAGATACGAACGACCTTATTCCTTGGTTCTAGAGCGTGTGATGTCTAAGGGCCATAGATTGGCGATTTTAAGTTCCTTGTTGTCTCTGAAGTTAATGTGGTAGATGTTGACTTATTTTGAAAGGAAGCGACATTGTAATAGTTAGGCTATTCTTCGATAGGATTTGGGTTAGTGTGCGTGCGTGAGTCCTGGCGAGAGTTGGGCAGACGGCCCGCCAACCCTTTGGTTCGCCTCAGGGGGAAGTGGGGTCGCCACAGGTGGTATCAGAGCCTAGGTTAGAAAAGCTATTCAAGAGACTTAATAGATGTGTTAGAAACCCTAATCCTCTCTAGAAATAAGAATGGAGACCTTAGTTATACGTTAAGTGATATCCGATCCAATTAGCTATTTAAGTTCTAACCTTTAAGTTTTGATCATTTTGTAGGTATGGAAAATGGAAACGGACATGCTAACGGGGGTAGTGCGGCTAATGGACATGCGGAGCCGCTTAGATCCATCTCCTACAGGCCACGAGGTGGAGGAGCTCATATACGTTACTCACCTGCTGACAGGCACCCTAGGTGCCAGTGCCGAGCCATGTACGCGTATCCCAATGAGCTAGTGTTATCCTTAGACGATGAGCGCCACCACTTGAGGGACGCTAACTCCATCCTGATCCAGGACGTGGAGGAGCTGGGTATAATGGTGGATACTCAGTTTGACCGCATAGCTGATTTAGAGGTTAGGCTCACTGCTGAGCATCATCTACTGGAGGCTGCCCGCCTGGAGATAGAACGGCAAAAGGCTAGGGCGACTCGATTAGCAGAGCGGATGCGTGATAGGAGCGCAGGCATCAGGGCTGATGCTGCGATGATGATGGATGAGGCCACTAGCTTTATTCAGGGTGGTGAGCAGGCAGGGATAGAGGAGGATCCGGAGGAGGATCCGGAGGAGGACGTTGCTCCAGATAGCCCTGCTCAGGGTTAGATTAGGACTTACCTGGTCACACTAGACATAGAAAGTTAGGCAAGGGACATTAGTTAAGTCATCAAGTTTTGTCTAGGTGGATGACTTACCTTTGAGGCACCATATCCCTAATTTTGTATAAGGGATTACCTGTATGTATTTGTGTTAGTCGATGTGCCTTACTTTTGGAAACGTCCCAACTTGTTATTTGTATGACTTCTCCGTGGAATTATATGTTAAGCGTTTTAGTTATCTTTTCTCTATTTCCATATTGATTTTATTTACCAAAAAGAATGGTAATAATCATAAATAAATAATACTTTTGCCTAATTGACCTATCCTTCCGTAATAGGCATAGTTAGAATATGGATCGCCAAGTGATAGGAAGGAGCCGGGGAAGACCCACTAGACAACACCCGGAAGCGGGTGGTGATAGGGAACCCGAGGTCGATCAAGACCAAGGGCAGGAAGGTGTGGCCGGAGACCGGGTGGCCACCGCAATTGACCGTATTACTGAAGTTCTCGAGCGATTGACTGATCGCCAAACCACTGAACCAGTGCATCAACCAGGAGGCCCAGTTGACTCCGATGATCGGGCACTGGAAAGGTTTCTGAAATTTGGACCTCCCAAATTTTATGGAGGACCCGAGCCGGAAGTGGCCGAAGGCTGGTGGGAGAGAATCACTGAGATTTTCGCCGCTTTGAACTATACTGAGGAGCGAAAAGTGACTTTTGCTACCTTCCAGTTTGAGGAAGCTGCTCGCTCCTGGTGGAATCTAGTAAGGGTTACATGGGAGACTAACCATACGCCAAGGACTTGGGCGAACTTCACAAGGGAGTTCAATGCCAAATTCCTTCCACCTCTCATTCAGGAGAAGAGAGAGGATGATTTTATTAGATGCAAACAAGGGGCGATGAGTGTCGCCGAGTATGAAGTCCAGTTCACAAAGCTGTCACGCTTTGCACCTGAGTTGATAGCCACCGAGCAAAGGCGTGTTCGGAGGTTTGTGCAGGGTTTGAATGTGGAACTACAGGAAAGTTTAGCTGTTGTAAGGATAGATACCTTCGCTGAGGCTGTTGAAAGAGCGCAGCGAGTTGAAGTAGCCAGAGCTCAAGTGAAGTCTTTTCAGTCCAAGAAAAGATTTGCTCCTAGCAGTAGTCGGGAGCCGACTTTTGGAAATGCTCCACCGGCCAAAGTGGGCCGAGGAACTAGTGGAGTGAATAGTTCTGGAGCACCCCGAGGCGCCCAAGCAAGAGGACACGGGGCCAGGAATGCAGGAGGACGAAATATTGGAGCTAGAGGAGGACCAATTGGAAGAGGACAACCTAGGAATCGGCCGCAAGGGGGTAGAGCAATAGTTCCTCAAGTGACATGTGCTTATTGCAAGAAACCTGGTCATTCTATGGATAGTTGCTGGAAGAAGCAAGGAAGGTGCTTGAGATGTGGAAGTAGTGAGCACCAAATCTCAGGATGTCCAAAGGTGCAGGAAGGGACTCCTCAGAACGCTAGACAAAACACTTCTGGAGGGAGCCGGCCAACAGTTCCTGCCAGAGTGTATGCTATAGATGATCAACCCGTACCTGATTCCTCGGAAGTTGTGGAAGGTACACTTCCAATTTTTCATAGATTAGCTAAAGTGTTAATTGACCCTGGTGCAACGCATTCATTTGTAAATCCATCTTTTATGTCTGGAATATATGTGCAACCCGTTAGATTACCCTTTGATCTTGAAATTAGGACACCCATGGGTAATAGAAAGGTAATCACTAGCTTGGCCTATAAGAATTGTGAATTCTATATCGGAGAACAGAAAATGCTAGTGGATCTGATCAGTCTGGATATAAAAGGTTACGATGTTATCATAGGAATGGATTTCCTAGGTCACCATCATGCTAAGCTTGACTGCCGAGAAAAAATAGTGGAATTTTGTATACCTGGAGAAGCAACCCTGAGGTTAGATGTCAAAGGTAGGTTAGCATCTTCTGCTATGGTCTCGGGAATACGGGCAAGGAAAATGTTATCTAAAGGAGCTCAAGGTTTCATAGCCTTCTTGATTAATACTCCCAGTGATCAAGTAAAATTAGAGGATGTACCCGTAGTACGGGATTTTCCGGACGTCTTTCCTGAAGAATTAATGACTTTACCACCAGAGAGAGAGGTAGAGTTTAAGATCGACTTGGTGACTGGAACGGCTCCAATTTCTAAGACTCCGTACCGAATGGCTCCTGCCGAGCTTAAAGAGTTGAAAATCCAATTACAAGACCTGTTGGAGAAAGGTTTCGTAAAGGAAAGTGACTCACCATGGGGAGCGCCCGTTCTATTTGTTAAGAAAAAGGACGGGAGTTTGAGGCTATGTATCGATTACCGAGGGTTAAATGAGGTTACTATTAAGAATAAATACCCTCTACCGTTGATTGATAGTTTGTTCGACCAGCTGCAAGGATCAGTGGTCTTCTCTAAGTTGGATTTAAGGCAAGGGTATTACCAGCTGAAGATTAAGAAGGAAGACATACCCAAGACTGCTTTTAGGACAAGATATGGACATTTTGAGTTCGCAGTCATGCCTTTTGGTTTAACTAATGCACCAGCTGCATTTATGGATTTGATGCAGAGAATTTTTAAGAAATACCTGGACCAATTTGTAGTAGTTTTCATAGATGATATTTTGATATACTCCAAGACTCAGGAGGAACACGTTAAACACTTGGAGATAGTATTGCAGATACTAAGAGAGCATAAGTTGTATGCAAAATTCAGCAAGTGCGAGTTTTGGTTAGAAGAGATTTCTTTTTTAGGGCATAAGGTTTCCAAAGATGGAATTGCCGTGGATCCGGCAAAAGTTGAAGCTGTTATGAATTGGAAGCGGCCAGAAACTCCAACTGAAATCAGAAGTTTCTTGGGTTTAGCAGGTTATTATAGGCGATTTATCCAGGATTTTTCGAAGATTGCAGGACCTATGACCGAGTTAACCAAGAAAGGAAATAAGTTTATCTGGACTCCAAAATGCGAGTCAAGTTTTCAGGAGTTAAAGAGGCGTTTAACATCCGCTCCTGTTTTGGTGTTACCTGACGGAGACGAAGGTTATGCCGTGTACTCCGATGCCTCTGGAGAAGGTCTCGGATGTGTTTTAATGCAAAAGGGTAAAGTAATTGCTTATGCTTCCAGGAGATTGAAGCCTCATGAACAGAACTACCCAACTCATGACCTAGAGTTAGCAGCAGTGATTTTCGCCTTAAAGAAATGGAGACACTACTTGTATGGCGTAACTTTCGAGGTTTTCACGGATCATAAGAGCCTCAAGTACTTGTTCTCCCAGAAGGAGTTGAACTTGAGACAAAGGCGATGGGTAGAATTTTTGGAAGATTATGATTGTTCGATCAACTACCATCCAGGCAAAGCCAACGTGGTAGCAGACGCTCTAAGCAGAAAGGCCCAAGTGGCAGGGTTAATGGTCAAAGAATGGGATATGTTAGAGGAATTGAGTTGTTGGAACCCTCGATTGGAGAGATTGAAGATCTTACTTGGGAACTTATCTTTGAAAACACCCTTACTAGAGCGTATTAAGGAGGCCCAGAAAACGGACCCTACGACTCAGAAGAATTTGGAAAGAATGCAGAAAGGGGAAATTCTAGATTTCAAGTTAGGGTCTGAAGGAGTATTGAGGTTCCGAGATCGAATTGTGGTTCCGAAAGATGAAGAAATAAGGAAAGAAATTCTAGAGGAATCACATCGCTCAAAGTATACCATACATCCGGGAGTGACCAAGATGTATCATGATGTGAAGAGTTTATATTGGTGGGAAGGTTTGAAAAAGGATGTGGCAGAGTATGTACAGAAATGTTTAACTTGTCAACAAGTAAAAGCAGAGCATCAGAAGCCCTCTGGTTTGTTGCAACCGTTAGAAATTCCTGAATGGAAATGGGAACACATCACCATGGATTTTGTAACGGGACTGCCTAAAAGTCAAAAAGAATTTGATGCAATTTGGGTAATAGTCGATCGACTCACTAAGTCTGCACATTTCCTACCTGTGAGCATGAGTTTTTCATTGGAGAAATTGGTCAAGTTGTACACAGAAGAGATCCTAAGGCTACATGGTATTCCAGTGAGTATCGTGTCCGACCGAGATCCAAGGTTTGTCTCGCGTTTTTGGCAGAAATTTCAAGAGTCTTTGGGGACCAAGTTGAAATTTAGTACTGCGTACCATCCCCAAACCGACGGGCAATCGGAAAGGACAATCCAAACTTTGGAGGACCTGCTGAGATCGTGTATATTGGATTTTGGAGGTAAATGGAGTAAATATGTGACCTTGGTAGAATTTGCATATAATAATAGCTATCAGGCTTCGATTCAAATGGCACCTTATGAAGCTTTGTACGGGAGAAGGTGTCGATCTCCGATTCATTGGGATGAAGTTGGAGAAAAGAAGATTTTAGATCCTACAGCCATACCTTGGATAGAAGAAGCCCAGGAGAAGGTGAAACTAATTAGAGAAAGGCTCCAAATTGCCCAAAGTAGACAAAAGAGCTACGCCGACACAAGGAGGAAAGATTTGGAATTTGAAATAGGGGACAAGGTTTTCCTAAGAGTTAAACCCTTGAAGAGCGGAGTAGTATCTAAGAAAGGTAAGAAACTGAAGCCAAGGTATATCGGACCTTTTGAAATTTTGAGGAAAGTTGGGAATGTAGCATACCAGCTGAAATTGCCTGCAAGCATGGCTAAGATTCACGATGTATTTCACGTTTCCATGCTTAGGAAATATTATCCTGACCCGAGCCATGTGCTACAACTGGAAGGAATTGAAGTGGATGAGACACTAACCTATGAAGAAGGACCAGTTAAGATTTTGGACAGAGAAGTGAAGGAGCTGAGGAACAAGAAAATCCCTCTGGTAAAGATGTTATGGAGAAATCATGGATTGGAGGAAGCAACTTGGGAATTAGAAGATGATATGCAGAAAAAGTATCCTGATTTATTTTCTTAGAAATTGTGAATTTTGAGGACAAAATTCTTGTAAGGAGGGGAGGATGTGAGAACCCTGAAAAATGGATATATAAATTAGTGCATATTTCATTTGCATTTCTTCTATTGTTCAATAACTTCTAGTATTACTTTTAATTGTTCACAATTAAGCGTGTAAAAATAGGTTTATGTGGAAAATATTATACTTTTCCAAAGTTATGAAATTTCTTGGTTTTATTTGACTAAACTAATATCTTTAGGGTTGGATTAAATTTTCGCCTTAAAATAAATTATTTAAATTCCAATGATAATTTCTGTTTAGTGCCAACGAGAAATGTTAGATTATTATTACAAGGTCAAACTTGATTTTAATAAAGTAAGAATGTAGGAACCTTAATACTAAATAGTAAACGATGAAGATTCAGTAGAACGGTTTAAGTATACTAACGTATATTAGGCCATCAAATCACACTTGGGGACAATTGTTGGAATTAAGATAGAATTGAGGATTGAGAAGAGGTTTGGGGGCAAAGTGAAAGGACCAAAATGCCCTTCGTAATTCACCAAATCTCCACTATACCACAACCATCATCATGCACGGCCAAACATTCCCTTGTTCAGCCTTCCATTGCCGCCCACTTAACCAATCAGAAACTCTCCAATTCCATACGTAAAACCATCTTCACACTCTACCAAATTCTAGCCACAAAACACATACATAACCACGGCACATCTCAGTCAGTCCCATTCCATAACTCAGACCACAAAACACATCCCTCTTCTGCTTAGTTATTATCGACAAAGAGGAGCTGAAGGAGGAAGCCGCGAGCTGCATTCCATTTTGTCCCTAACCTGTCCGTGAGCTGAAGGAAGAGGCAGGAAGGAACAGTGAGCAAGCTCCACTCATCCTGCACCTCCATTTGCAACTCACTTCCCGACTGCAACACCACCAGCTCCATCGACAACCACAACCACTGCAGCGTGCGTGAAGCCGAGAGGAGGAAGAAAAAAATTGCAGATTTCTGTGCGTAGGATTAGCGAGTGTCTGAGGTAAAAAAAAAAAATTCTGGGCTGATTAAGTTAAGTTATAGCAGAGGAAGTCCTATTTGAGGTTGCATGTGATGTTTGAGCAGGTGGTTGATGGATTTAAGTCCCTAGAAAAATTTCTGTTCGGTTAAATGGTGAAGCCGAGAAGCTGATTTGATACCTCAGCTTTAATGTGTTTTCCTGAAGTGATTTGAGCATGCAATGGTGATTAATTAACTGAATCGTGGATGATTGTTATGATTAGGGCCATGCATGATAATTTTGTGTGATTGGATGATGAAATCAGGAACCTGGGAAAAATTCTGATGTAGTGAACTGGGATTGATGTGAACCAGAAATCTGAAATGCAGTTGTAATCTATTTAAATCTAATAATCTGAGCATAAATGCAATTAGCTACATGAAAATATGATGTTTAAGCTAATTACTGGTAGATAAAGATATACCAGTGCTTGCATGCACTGATTGTGTATACGGATGATGAACTAAGGAGCTTAGAAAATTCTGTTTTGTTGAGAATGATTCTGCCGAAAGAATGGTTTGGAGATGCAACTGAAATTCTGTTTTCTTGTGATAACCTGAGCACTCAAGTGTAATTAGCCGAGTAGAACTTAATGTTTAGGATGTCTAGGACCCTACATGTTAATTCGATGAAGTTGATTGATGAATTAAGGAACCTAAGAAATTCTGGTTTGATGAAAACCTTCTGCCGAGACTAACTAAGAAATGACTTGCTTAATTTGCTTAAGTATGACAAGCTGTGGTTACAATCTTAACTATCCAAGTGAAGATGAGTACTTAGGCCCTGCATGTAGCTAATTAGTTGTTAAAACAGAGGAATAAAAATTCAAAAGTGCAATCTGCCTTAAGGCAAGATCATCCGGACCAAATAGAAAAAAAAAAAAATTTCTGGAAATTTTGATGGTTATGGATATTATTTGAACTTGATTTCTGAGCTGGAAATATTCATATGCTAGCTTGATACGTGCATAAGGAATGTAAGAGTTTATAAGCATGTCAAAACCAGAAAATGAAATGAAAATAGAAAGCTCTTCACGCATGATTCAACCGTGACTATTAGGGAAATTTTCTTGTGGTTGCCAAATGTTGAGTTGAAATCTCAACTTTGATTTTGGAATTTTTTCTGGGATTTATAATGGTTGAAATTGTTTGGAAATCTTGAGAGAAGCCGTGAGGTTTAAACCTGGAAATTTTGGGGTTTGTAACCATGGTTTAAATTCAACTCTTAAACTGGAAATGTTCATTATCTTGCTATGTGTTTAAATACTGAATTTGAGTAACTAACACCATGATTAAACCAAGGGAAAATTCGAACTAAAGTAGATTGGTTGCTGGAAATTTTGGGTGATAGCCGAAGGGGTATGAACCAGAATTTCAATATCGTTGGAAAAATTCAATTTGTTTCTGGAAATTTATTTTATTTCCTTGGATTATGGTGGCTCAGAATTTCATAAGAGATACAAATTTTAAGATATACAATTTGTTCAGCAATGAACCAATTAGTACATGTAAAGCTGAAACCAAAAACGCTAGTATACAATTGCTGGAATTTTCGTTGAGACAGCCGAGAATTGAGTTGAAAATTTGCTTGGTTCTTGGAAATTTTTCTTGAAAAATGATGCTTGGAATATGTTGTTTTGGAGCCCTATAAGAAATGTACGATGGTTTGAATAAAAACTTTTGGTGTGAAAAGAAAAGAAAAAGGAGTTTTTCATAAGTGAAAAATGAAACTCCAGATTTTCGGAAGTCCCTGACCAGTCTCGATAAAACGGTTATATCTTGGTGTAGGAAAATCCGTTTAAGGCGCCGTCAGCGGCATTTGAAACTAGAATCATAGATCTTCGCCCTGTAGAAATTTCGTATTTTTACTCCATGTGTACTACTGTCGGTGAATTTTCAAAGTAAACTGTTTGGCATAAATGACCTGTCTCATTTGAAATCTCAACTTGAATTCGGATTGAGACCTTATATTACTAGTGGTTCAAACTCTTGACTGAATTGTGGTTTGACCCTAGGGTGTTCCTGAAATTTTCAAAGGATTAGAGGGTAAGAAGGTACTTGCTAAACGTATGCTTAAGCCTGGCTAGTGAAACAGTTTCTATTCGTATTCCAATGTCCGCAAAGCTAATGGTCGACATTATTTTTCATTGGAGCATAATGTGTCGAAATTGTTGACGGTGGGCTCTATGAATTCCCACTTTTGAATTGACGGTTGATTTATTGGAAATTGTTGACGGTGGGCTCTATGAATTCCCATCCTGCATGGATAACTGAATTGCTAAAATTGTTTGGAAATCTGTGCTACTATTTTGTGAAACTGTGAGTTGATATAAGTAATGATTACCAAGTGCTAAGTATTGACGAAGCCTTGGTAAATTTTCCTGCTTATGCTTAGATATAAATTTGTTGGAACACAGGGCTAAGAATTGACGAGCCCTAGTGTTATTACTGTTTAAATTCTAATTGTGCAATGTTGAGGAAATGTGATTTTGGTTTGGAATCGAAAATGTGAGAAGTTGTACCGACCTTGTGACTCCAAGTAAACGCTTGACTAAGTAAATGAAAAATATTTTGCTTTAAGTCTCGAACGGTACAGATTTAGCATCATATTGCTAAACATAGTGTCTACTATTTTTGCCTTAGAAACTTGGGCAACATGACTTTTATCCCTTAAGTTAAACTAGCCTTATCAATCTGGGGAAATGATTCTCCCAGACTCAAAACCTTAGTTTTGTTCCAAATTCCTTCCTTCTTTATAAATCGTTTAAGGCTAGTCGGAACTAAGGAAAATTTAAAAGGTGAAACTCGATCATTTTGGTTTTAAACGTAGCAACCTGCTTGGCAAGAAGAAAAGAAAAACCTTATTCTAGCAACATTTTTCAATAGACCTTACCCTAAAGCCTTAGCAAAGATTTTGCAAGCACCGCCAGTCAAAGGAACTTTTTCTCAAGGTATACTTCTAGCCTTGATATTAAATATCTTGCCGACTTATTTTAAGAAAATAATAATAGTATTTTCTTCGAGGAAAAGTATTCCAGGAATATTATAAGAAATATTGTACGGTTCTCACAAGCTTGATTCCAAGTAAAATATTTTGAGAAAAAGTAAACTAGCAACATGCTAGAAAACTCTACATGTGCAAGCCAAAAGTTCCAATAGAAGACTTATGGCTTAAATTCTGATATTCTAGGATTTTACGAGGACGCGGAACTCGATCCTCAATCCAATATCTGAACTTCACTCTTGGTGAGTGTCCCTGCTTGTTCTATGTTATGTGGTTAAGCGCTTTATCAATTCGCTATGTGATAATTGCCAAAATGCAATAAATGATTTTGATCCATCGAAGTGAGCAGTGTGTACTTTATCGCACTAGCCGTTCGAGTGGTGACATGTGTGAAACATTTTCTAATGAATCTGTGAATCTAAATGTAGTTGCGTCGTTGGGTGAATCCCTCGACATCTGAATCCAACTACCATAACATCTGAATCTGTAGTTGCGTCGTTGGGTGAATCCCTCGACATCTGAATCCAACTACCATAACATCTGAATCTGTAGTTGCGTCGTTGGGTGAATCCCTCGACATCTGAATCCAACTACCAAAACGTCGTTGGGTGAATCCCTCGACAAATTTATTACGGGTATATCTCGAGTATACTGCGTCGGTAGATGAAGTTTGGGCCCAAAGCAGAGGTATGAACGGTGACGGGTTAGGATTAAAATAAGTGTATCTACATGGAAATTAAGTAGGGAAAGTTGACGGAGGGTCAACTACGATGGTATCCGATCAAGCGTGGAAAATGGCTCCTGAGAGCCCTTGTATCCTACCTTGTGTTGTTACACGCTTTCCTAACTGTTTCGATTTGTTTTAAAATTATTAACCGCTGTTTGATTTATGTGATTGCATGTTTTGGGGCACCACTGAGCTTTAGCTCACCCCACGTATTTGTTTTCCTTAACAGGTTCTGGAGACTGAAAGCGCTGAGACTTATTCATGTTTCTTTTCTTCTCGTTTGGGATGTAACGAATATTATGGCTATTGTGTAGGCTTGTATTGTGTTTTAACTTGAATTCTGTACTTTTGTTTTTGGATTGCCGCTTGAAGCTGGAAAATGTGTAAACCCTATTTCGGAGGTTGGATAATATATTTGTGTTTGTGAATTATGGATTGATGTATCGAGATACGAACGACCTTATTCCTTGGTTCTAGAGCGTGTGATGTCTAAGGGCCATAGATTGGCGATTTTAAGTTCCTTGTTGTCTCTGAAGTTAATGTGGTAGATGTTGACTTATTTTGAAAGGAAGCGACATTGTAATAGTTAGGCTATTCTTCGATAGGATTTGGGTTAGTGTGCGTGCGTGAGTCCTGGCGAGAGTTGGGCAGACGGCCCGCCAACCCTTTGGTTCGCCTCAGGGGGAAGTGGGGTCGCCACAGGTGGTATCAGAGCCTAGGTTAGAAAAGCTATTCAAGAGACTTAATAGATGTGTTAGAAACCCTAATCCTCTCTAGAAATAAGAATGGAGACCTTAGTTATACGTTAAGTGATATCCGATCCAATTAGCTATTTAAGTTCTAACCTTTAAGTTTTGATCATTTTGTAGGTATGGAAAATGGAAACGGACATGCTAACGGGGGTAGTGCGGCTAATGGACATGCGGAGCCGCTTAGATCCATCTCCTACAGGCCACGAGGTGGAGGAGCTCATATACGTTACTCACCTGCTGACAGGCACCCTAGGTGCCAGTGCCGAGCCATGTACGCGTATCCCAATGAGCTAGTGTTATCCTTAGACGATGAGCGCCACCACTTGAGGGACGCTAACTCCATCCTGATCCAGGACGTGGAGGAGCTGGGTATAATGGTGGATACTCAGTTTGACCGCATAGCTGATTTAGAGGTTAGGCTCACTGCTGAGCATCATCTACTGGAGGCTGCCCGCCTGGAGATAGAACGGCAAAAGGCTAGGGCGACTCGATTAGCAGAGCGGATGCGTGATAGGAGCGCAGGCATCAGGGCTGATGCTGCGATGATGATGGATGAGGCCACTAGCTTTATTCAGGGTGGTGAGCAGGCAGGGATAGAGGAGGATCCGGAGGAGGATCCGGAGGAGGACGTTGCTCCAGATAGCCCTGCTCAGGGTTAGATTAGGACTTACCTGGTCACACTAGACATAGAAAGTTAGGCAAGGGACATTAGTTAAGTCATCAAGTTTTGTCTAGGTGGATGACTTACCTTTGAGGCACCATATCCCTAATTTTGTATAAGGGATTACCTGTATGTATTTGTGTTAGTCGATGTGCCTTACTTTTGGAAACGTCCCAACTTGTTATTTGTATGACTTCTCCGTGGAATTATATGTTAAGCGTTTTAGTTATCTTTTCTCTATTTCCATATTGATTTTATTTACCAAAAAGAATGGTAATAATCATAAATAAATAATACTTTTGCCTAATTGACCTATCCTTCCGTAATAGGCATAGTTAGAATATGGATCGCCAAGTGATAGGAAGGAGCCGGGGAAGACCCACTAGACAACACCCGGAAGCGGGTGGTGATAGGGAACCCGAGGTCGATCAAGACCAAGGGCAGGAAGGTGTGGCCGGAGACCGGGTGGCCACCGCAATTGACCGTATTACTGAAGTTCTCGAGCGATTGACTGATCGCCAAACCACTGAACCAGTGCATCAACCAGGAGGCCCAGTTGACTCCGATGATCGGGCACTGGAAAGGTTTCTGAAATTTGGACCTCCCAAATTTTATGGAGGACCCGAGCCGGAAGTGGCCGAAGGCTGGTGGGAGAGAATCACTGAGATTTTCGCCGCTTTGAACTATACTGAGGAGCGAAAAGTGACTTTTGCTACCTTCCAGTTTGAGGAAGCTGCTCGCTCCTGGTGGAATCTAGTAAGGGTTACATGGGAGACTAACCATACGCCAAGGACTTGGGCGAACTTCACAAGGGAGTTCAATGCCAAATTCCTTCCACCTCTCATTCAGGAGAAGAGAGAGGATGATTTTATTAGATGCAAACAAGGGGCGATGAGTGTCGCCGAGTATGAAGTCCAGTTCACAAAGCTGTCACGCTTTGCACCTGAGTTGATAGCCACCGAGCAAAGGCGTGTTCGGAGGTTTGTGCAGGGTTTGAATGTGGAACTACAGGAAAGTTTAGCTGTTGTAAGGATAGATACCTTCGCTGAGGCTGTTGAAAGAGCGCAGCGAGTTGAAGTAGCCAGAGCTCAAGTGAAGTCTTTTCAGTCCAAGAAAAGATTTGCTCCTAGCAGTAGTCGGGAGCCGACTTTTGGAAATGCTCCACCGGCCAAAGTGGGCCGAGGAACTAGTGGAGTGAATAGTTCTGGAGCACCCCGAGGCGCCCAAGCAAGAGGACACGGGGCCAGGAATGCAGGAGGACGAAATATTGGAGCTAGAGGAGGACCAATTGGAAGAGGACAACCTAGGAATCGGCCGCAAGGGGGTAGAGCAATAGTTCCTCAAGTGACATGTGCTTATTGCAAGAAACCTGGTCATTCTATGGATAGTTGCTGGAAGAAGCAAGGAAGGTGCTTGAGATGTGGAAGTAGTGAGCACCAAATCTCAGGATGTCCAAAGGTGCAGGAAGGGACTCCTCAGAACGCTAGACAAAACACTTCTGGAGGGAGCCGGCCAACAGTTCCTGCCAGAGTGTATGCTATAGATGATCAACCCGTACCTGATTCCTCGGAAGTTGTGGAAGGTACACTTCCAATTTTTCATAGATTAGCTAAAGTGTTAATTGACCCTGGTGCAACGCATTCATTTGTAAATCCATCTTTTATGTCTGGAATATATGTGCAACCCGTTAGATTACCCTTTGATCTTGAAATTAGGACACCCATGGGTAATAGAAAGGTAATCACTAGCTTGGCCTATAAGAATTGTGAATTCTATATCGGAGAACAGAAAATGCTAGTGGATCTGATCAGTCTGGATATAAAAGGTTACGATGTTATCATAGGAATGGATTTCCTAGGTCACCATCATGCTAAGCTTGACTGCCGAGAAAAAATAGTGGAATTTTGTATACCTGGAGAAGCAACCCTGAGGTTAGATGTCAAAGGTAGGTTAGCATCTTCTGCTATGGTCTCGGGAATACGGGCAAGGAAAATGTTATCTAAAGGAGCTCAAGGTTTCATAGCCTTCTTGATTAATACTCCCAGTGATCAAGTAAAATTAGAGGATGTACCCGTAGTACGGGATTTTCCGGACGTCTTTCCTGAAGAATTAATGACTTTACCACCAGAGAGAGAGGTAGAGTTTAAGATCGACTTGGTGACTGGAACGGCTCCAATTTCTAAGACTCCGTACCGAATGGCTCCTGCCGAGCTTAAAGAGTTGAAAATCCAATTACAAGACCTGTTGGAGAAAGGTTTCGTAAAGGAAAGTGACTCACCATGGGGAGCGCCCGTTCTATTTGTTAAGAAAAAGGACGGGAGTTTGAGGCTATGTATCGATTACCGAGGGTTAAATGAGGTTACTATTAAGAATAAATACCCTCTACCGTTGATTGATAGTTTGTTCGACCAGCTGCAAGGATCAGTGGTCTTCTCTAAGTTGGATTTAAGGCAAGGGTATTACCAGCTGAAGATTAAGAAGGAAGACATACCCAAGACTGCTTTTAGGACAAGATATGGACATTTTGAGTTCGCAGTCATGCCTTTTGGTTTAACTAATGCACCAGCTGCATTTATGGATTTGATGCAGAGAATTTTTAAGAAATACCTGGACCAATTTGTAGTAGTTTTCATAGATGATATTTTGATATACTCCAAGACTCAGGAGGAACACGTTAAACACTTGGAGATAGTATTGCAGATACTAAGAGAGCATAAGTTGTATGCAAAATTCAGCAAGTGCGAGTTTTGGTTAGAAGAGATTTCTTTTTTAGGGCATAAGGTTTCCAAAGATGGAATTGCCGTGGATCCGGCAAAAGTTGAAGCTGTTATGAATTGGAAGCGGCCAGAAACTCCAACTGAAATCAGAAGTTTCTTGGGTTTAGCAGGTTATTATAGGCGATTTATCCAGGATTTTTCGAAGATTGCAGGACCTATGACCGAGTTAACCAAGAAAGGAAATAAGTTTATCTGGACTCCAAAATGCGAGTCAAGTTTTCAGGAGTTAAAGAGGCGTTTAACATCCGCTCCTGTTTTGGTGTTACCTGACGGAGACGAAGGTTATGCCGTGTACTCCGATGCCTCTGGAGAAGGTCTCGGATGTGTTTTAATGCAAAAGGGTAAAGTAATTGCTTATGCTTCCAGGAGATTGAAGCCTCATGAACAGAACTACCCAACTCATGACCTAGAGTTAGCAGCAGTGATTTTCGCCTTAAAGAAATGGAGACACTACTTGTATGGCGTAACTTTCGAGGTTTTCACGGATCATAAGAGCCTCAAGTACTTGTTCTCCCAGAAGGAGTTGAACTTGAGACAAAGGCGATGGGTAGAATTTTTGGAAGATTATGATTGTTCGATCAACTACCATCCAGGCAAAGCCAACGTGGTAGCAGACGCTCTAAGCAGAAAGGCCCAAGTGGCAGGGTTAATGGTCAAAGAATGGGATATGTTAGAGGAATTGAGTTGTTGGAACCCTCGATTGGAGAGATTGAAGATCTTACTTGGGAACTTATCTTTGAAAACACCCTTACTAGAGCGTATTAAGGAGGCCCAGAAAACGGACCCTACGACTCAGAAGAATTTGGAAAGAATGCAGAAAGGGGAAATTCTAGATTTCAAGTTAGGGTCTGAAGGAGTATTGAGGTTCCGAGATCGAATTGTGGTTCCGAAAGATGAAGAAATAAGGAAAGAAATTCTAGAGGAATCACATCGCTCAAAGTATACCATACATCCGGGAGTGACCAAGATGTATCATGATGTGAAGAGTTTATATTGGTGGGAAGGTTTGAAAAAGGATGTGGCAGAGTATGTACAGAAATGTTTAACTTGTCAACAAGTAAAAGCAGAGCATCAGAAGCCCTCTGGTTTGTTGCAACCGTTAGAAATTCCTGAATGGAAATGGGAACACATCACCATGGATTTTGTAACGGGACTGCCTAAAAGTCAAAAAGAATTTGATGCAATTTGGGTAATAGTCGATCGACTCACTAAGTCTGCACATTTCCTACCTGTGAGCATGAGTTTTTCATTGGAGAAATTGGTCAAGTTGTACACAGAAGAGATCCTAAGGCTACATGGTATTCCAGTGAGTATCGTGTCCGACCGAGATCCAAGGTTTGTCTCGCGTTTTTGGCAGAAATTTCAAGAGTCTTTGGGGACCAAGTTGAAATTTAGTACTGCGTACCATCCCCAAACCGACGGGCAATCGGAAAGGACAATCCAAACTTTGGAGGACCTGCTGAGATCGTGTATATTGGATTTTGGAGGTAAATGGAGTAAATATGTGACCTTGGTAGAATTTGCATATAATAATAGCTATCAGGCTTCGATTCAAATGGCACCTTATGAAGCTTTGTACGGGAGAAGGTGTCGATCTCCGATTCATTGGGATGAAGTTGGAGAAAAGAAGATTTTAGATCCTACAGCCATACCTTGGATAGAAGAAGCCCAGGAGAAGGTGAAACTAATTAGAGAAAGGCTCCAAATTGCCCAAAGTAGACAAAAGAGCTACGCCGACACAAGGAGGAAAGATTTGGAATTTGAAATAGGGGACAAGGTTTTCCTAAGAGTTAAACCCTTGAAGAGCGGAGTAGTATCTAAGAAAGGTAAGAAACTGAAGCCAAGGTATATCGGACCTTTTGAAATTTTGAGGAAAGTTGGGAATGTAGCATACCAGCTGAAATTGCCTGCAAGCATGGCTAAGATTCACGATGTATTTCACGTTTCCATGCTTAGGAAATATTATCCTGACCCGAGCCATGTGCTACAACTGGAAGGAATTGAAGTGGATGAGACACTAACCTATGAAGAAGGACCAGTTAAGATTTTGGACAGAGAAGTGAAGGAGCTGAGGAACAAGAAAATCCCTCTGGTAAAGATGTTATGGAGAAATCATGGATTGGAGGAAGCAACTTGGGAATTAGAAGATGATATGCAGAAAAAGTATCCTGATTTATTTTCTTAGAAATTGTGAATTTTGAGGACAAAATTCTTGTAAGGAGGGGAGGATGTGAGAACCCTGAAAAATGGATATATAAATTAGTGCATATTTCATTTGCATTTCTTCTATTGTTCAATAACTTCTAGTATTACTTTTAATTGTTCACAATTAAGCGTGTAAAAATAGGTTTATGTGGAAAATATTATACTTTTCCAAAGTTATGAAATTTCTTGGTTTTATTTGACTAAACTAATATCTTTAGGGTTGGATTAAATTTTCGCCTTAAAATAAATTATTTAAATTCCAATGATAATTTCTGTTTAGTGCCAACGAGAAATGTTAGATTATTATTACAAGGTCAAACTTGATTTTAATAAAGTAAGAATGTAGGAACCTTAATACTAAATAGTAAACGATGAAGATTCAGTAGAACGGTTTAAGTATACTAACGTATATTAGGCCATCAAATCACACTTGGGGACAATTGTTGGAATTAAGATAGAATTGAGGATTGAGAAGAGGTTTGGGGGCAAAGTGAAAGGACCAAAATGCCCTTCGTAATTCACCAAATCTCCACTATACCACAACCATCATCATGCACGGCCAAACATTCCCTTGTTCAGCCTTCCATTGCCGCCCACTTAACCAATCAGAAACTCTCCAATTCCATACGTAAAACCATCTTCACACTCTACCAAATTCTAGCCACAAAACACATACATAACCACGGCACATCTCAGTCAGTCCCATTCCATAACTCAGACCACAAAACACATCCCTCTTCTGCTTAGTTATTATCGACAAAGAGGAGCTGAAGGAGGAAGCCGCGAGCTGCATTCCATTTTGTCCCTAACCTGTCCGTGAGCTGAAGGAAGAGGCAGGAAGGAACAGTGAGCAAGCTCCACTCATCCTGCACCTCCATTTGCAACTCACTTCCCGACTGCAACACCACCAGCTCCATCGACAACCACAACCACTGCAGCGTGCGTGAAGCCGAGAGGAGGAAGAAAAAAATTGCAGATTTCTGTGCGTAGGATTAGCGAGTGTCTGAGGTAAAAAAAAAAAATTCTGGGCTGATTAAGTTAAGTTATAGCAGAGGAAGTCCTATTTGAGGTTGCATGTGATGTTTGAGCAGGTGGTTGATGGATTTAAGTCCCTAGAAAAATTTCTGTTCGGTTAAATGGTGAAGCCGAGAAGCTGATTTGATACCTCAGCTTTAATGTGTTTTCCTGAAGTGATTTGAGCATGCAATGGTGATTAATTAACTGAATCGTGGATGATTGTTATGATTAGGGCCATGCATGATAATTTTGTGTGATTGGATGATGAAATCAGGAACCTGGGAAAAATTCTGATGTAGTGAACTGGGATTGATGTGAACCAGAAATCTGAAATGCAGTTGTAATCTATTTAAATCTAATAATCTGAGCATAAATGCAATTAGCTACATGAAAATATGATGTTTAAGCTAATTACTGGTAGATAAAGATATACCAGTGCTTGCATGCACTGATTGTGTATACGGATGATGAACTAAGGAGCTTAGAAAATTCTGTTTTGTTGAGAATGATTCTGCCGAAAGAATGGTTTGGAGATGCAACTGAAATTCTGTTTTCTTGTGATAACCTGAGCACTCAAGTGTAATTAGCCGAGTAGAACTTAATGTTTAGGATGTCTAGGACCCTACATGTTAATTCGATGAAGTTGATTGATGAATTAAGGAACCTAAGAAATTCTGGTTTGATGAAAACCTTCTGCCGAGACTAACTAAGAAATGACTTGCTTAATTTGCTTAAGTATGACAAGCTGTGGTTACAATCTTAACTATCCAAGTGAAGATGAGTACTTAGGCCCTGCATGTAGCTAATTAGTTGTTAAAACAGAGGAATAAAAATTCAAAAGTGCAATCTGCCTTAAGGCAAGATCATCCGGACCAAATAGAAAAAAAAAAAATTCTGGAAATTTTGATGGTTATGGATATTATTTGAACTTGATTTCTGAGCTGGAAATATTCATATGCTAGCTTGATACGTGCATAAGGAATGTAAGAGTTTATAAGCATGTCAAAACCAGAAAATGAAATGAAAATAGAAAGCTCTTCACGCATGATTCAACCGTGACTATTAGGGAAATTTTCTTGTGGTTGCCAAATGTTGAGTTGAAATCTCAACTTTGATTTTGGAATTTTTTCTGGGATTTATAATGGTTGAAATTGTTTGGAAATCTTGAGAGAAGCCGTGAGGTTTAAACCTGGAAATTTTGGGGTTTGTAACCATGGTTTAAATTCAACTCTTAAACTGGAAATGTTCATTATCTTGCTATGTGTTTAAATACTGAATTTGAGTAACTAACACCATGATTAAACCAAGGGAAAATTCGAACTAAAGTAGATTGGTTGCTGGAAATTTTGGGTGATAGCCGAAGGGGTATGAACCAGAATTTCAATATCGTTGGAAAAATTCAATTTGTTTCTGGAAATTTATTTTATTTCCTTGGATTATGGTGGCTCAGAATTTCATAAGAGATACAAATTTTAAGATATACAATTTGTTCAGCAATGAACCAATTAGTACATGTAAAGCTGAAACCAAAAACGCTAGTATACAATTGCTGGAATTTTCGTTGAGACAGCCGAGAATTGAGTTGAAAATTTGCTTGGTTCTTGGAAATTTTTCTTGAAAAATGATGCTTGGAATATGTTGTTTTGGAGCCCTATAAGAAATGTACGATGGTTTGAATAAAAACTTTTGGTGTGAAAAGAAAAGAAAAAGGAGTTTTTCATAAGTGAAAAATGAAACTCCAGATTTTCGGAAGTCCCTGACCAGTCTCGATAAAACGGTTATATCTTGGTGTAGGAAAATCCGTTTAAGGCGCCGTCAGCGGCATTTGAAACTAGAATCATAGATCTTCGCCCTGTAGAAATTTCGTATTTTTACTCCATGTGTACTACTGTCGGTGAATTTTCAAAGTAAACTGTTTGGCATAAATGACCTGTCTCATTTGAAATCTCAACTTGAATTCGGATTGAGACCTTATATTACTAGTGGTTCAAACTCTTGACTGAATTGTGGTTTGACCCTAGGGTGTTCCTGAAATTTTCAAAGGATTAGAGGGTAAGAAGGTACTTGCTAAACGTATGCTTAAGCCTGGCTAGTGAAACAGTTTCTATTCGTATTCCAATGTCCGCAAAGCTAATGGTCGACATTATTTTTCATTGGAGCATAATGTGTCGAAATTGTTGACGGTGGGCTCTATGAATTCCCACTTTTGAATTGACGGTTGATTTATTGGAAATTGTTGACGGTGGGCTCTATGAATTCCCATCCTGCATGGATAACTGAATTGCTAAAATTGTTTGGAAATCTGTGCTACTATTTTGTGAAACTGTGAGTTGATATAAGTAATGATTACCAAGTGCTAAGTATTGACGAAGCCTTGGTAAATTTTCCTGCTTATGCTTAGATATAAATTTGTTGGAACACAGGGCTAAGAATTGACGAGCCCTAGTGTTATTACTGTTTAAATTCTAATTGTGCAATGTTGAGGAAATGTGATTTTGGTTTGGAATCGAAAATGTGAGAAGTTGTACCGACCTTGTGACTCCAAGTAAACGCTTGACTAAGTAAATGAAAAATATTTTGCTTTAAGTCTCGAACGGTACAGATTTAGCATCATATTGCTAAACATAGTGTCTACTATTTTTGCCTTAGAAACTTGGGCAACATGACTTTTATCCCTTAAGTTAAACTAGCCTTATCAATCTGGGGAAATGATTCTCCCAGACTCAAAACCTTAGTTTTGTTCCAAATTCCTTCCTTCTTTATAAATCGTTTAAGGCTAGTCGGAACTAAGGAAAATTTAAAAGGTGAAACTCGATCATTTTGGTTTTAAACGTAGCAACCTGCTTGGCAAGAAGAAAAGAAAAACCTTATTCTAGCAACATTTTTCAATAGACCTTACCCTAAAGCCTTAGCAAAGATTTTGCAAGCACCGCCACTCAAAGGAACTTTTTCTCAAGGTATACTTCTAGCCTTGATATTAAATATCTTGCCGACTTATTTTAAGAAAATAATAATAGTATTTTCTTCGAGGAAAAGTATTCCAGGAATATTATAAGAAATATTGTACGGTTCTCACAAGCTTGATTCCAAGTAAAATATTTTGAGAAAAAGTAAACTAGCAACATGCTAGAAAACTCTACATGTGCAAGCCAAAAGTTCCAATAGAAGACTTATGGCTTAAATTCTGATATTCTAGGATTTTACGAGGACGCGGAACTCGATCCTCAATCCAATATCTGAACTTCACTCTTGGTGAGTGTCCCTGCTTGTTCTATGTTATGTGGTTAAGCGCTTTATCAATTCGCTATGTGATAATTGCCAAAATGCAATAAATGATTTTGATCCATCGAAGTGAGCAGTGTGTACTTTATCGCACTAGCCGTTCGAGTGGTGACATGTGTGAAACATTTTCTAATGAATCTGTGAATCTAAATGTAGTTGCGTCGTTGGGTGAATCCCTCGACATCTGAATCCAACTACCATAACATCTGAATCTGTAGTTGCGTCGTTGGGTGAATCCCTCGACATCTGAATCCAACTACCATAACATCTGAATCTGTAGTTGCGTCGTTGGGTGAATCCCTCGACATCTGAATCCAACTACCATAACATCTGAATCTGTAGTTGCGTCGTTGGGTGAATCCCTCGACATCTGAATCCAACTACCAAAACGTCGTTGGGTGAATCCCTCGACAAATTTATTACGGGTATATCTCGAGTATACTGCGTCGGTAGATGAAGTTTGGGCCCAAAGCAGAGGTATGAACGGTGACGGGTTAGGATTAAAATAAGTGTATCTACATGGAAATTAAGTAGGGAAAGTTGACGGAGGGTCAACTACGATGGTATCCGATCAAGCGTGGAAAATGGCTCCTGAGAGCCCTTGTATCCTACCTTGTGTTGTTACACGCTTTCCTAACTGTTTCGATTTGTTTTAAAATTATTAACCGCTGTTTGATTTATGTGATTGCATGTTTTGGGGCACCACTGAGCTTTAGCTCACCCCACGTATTTGTTTTCCTTAACAGGTTCTGGAGACTGAAAGCGCTGAGACTTATTCATGTTTCTTTTCTTCTCGTTTGGGATGTAACGAATATTATGGCTATTGTGTAGGCTTGTATTGTGTTTTAACTTGAATTCTGTACTTTTGTTTTTGGATTGCCGCTTGAAGCTGGAAAATGTGTAAACCCTATTTCGGAGGTTGGATAATATATTTGTGTTTGTGAATTATGGATTGATGTATCGAGATACGAACGACCTTATTCCTTGGTTCTAGAGCGTGTGATGTCTAAGGGCCATAGATTGGCGATTTTAAGTTCCTTGTTGTCTCTGAAGTTAATGTGGTAGATGTTGACTTATTTTGAAAGGAAGCGACATTGTAATAGTTAGGCTATTCTTCGATAGGATTTGGGTTAGTATGCGTGCGTGAGTCCTGGCGAGAGCTGGGCAGACGGCCCGCCAACCCTTTGGTTCGCCTCAGGGGGAAGTGGGGTCGCCACACCTTCACTTTAGGACTTGCATCTCATGCTAGTTAGGGTTCATTTGCATGAAAATCCCCTTCTGATAAGGGAAACGAGCGAGTGTGGCTACTCGATAGCCTTAGCACGCTAGTTTCGCCTTCTAATCCGAGGGAAAATCAAAGTCGAAGAATTAGGCGTCATCCCCGTACCCGACTTGTTGCATTCCCCTAGGGTCATACTTTCATTTTTATCACTTCCATACTCTTTTAATCACATTTCTCTTACATTTCTCAATCCATATTTTTTCACTACATCTTTATCATTTATTTACTTTACTTCACAAATGAAATTCAAGTTTCACTTATATATGTACTATTCTATCTTCATTCATTTGCACACACTAATACTTTGATTTTTCATCCAAATTCACACGTGCACTTTCTTTACGCACTCACATACTAATACTTTGATTTTTCATCCAAATTCACACGTGAATTTTCTCGTCACATGCGCACACAAACACTTTGTTTTTTTACACCATTTCATACATGAATCTTTTCATACACTTGCACACTTGCACTTGAGTCACCATTTGCATCAATCGACCTCTATGAGGTTTCCCTTTATTGGCCGCCACAATTCATGTGGTCTGGGAACAAAAACCTCACGAGAGACATCGTAGAATTTAGGATTGCATCCTTTCCGTTTTGCATTCATATAGGCATAATCCAACGTGCGATACATACATTGGGTAGAAGATTAGGAAAGGTAAGGTTAAGTCACGCAACTAGCCTTGGCTAGGTCAAAGGGGTGCCTTGGAGTCTATCCTTGCCTTCCCCTTTGTCAAACGTGACTCCCGAACCTTTTTCTTTGTTTTACGTAGACTAGGAGTCGTTTTAAAAAGGGTTTATTACTACTTGACTTTAAAACTCATTTTTAGGTGACTTGGTACACCTTAAATCATTACCAAGTGGCGACTCCAAACTTTTCATTTCAAAACCCTTTTTTAAAACTATTTTTTGGGTCAAATCGTCGCTTTCCAAGTCCCATTGAGACCCATATCTTTTTCAACTCACAAAAACCATTTTTTAATCAAAATTGAATCAAAAACATCTTTCTCAAACCATTTATCTTTCTTATCAAACATCTTTATTTATTTATTCAAAAAATGGGGCGCGACAAAAATAATGAAGCCTAAATGGCTGGAAATTAGGTAAACACAAAGGGCATGCTGCCCAAATTTTTACTCGAGGTCTAGAAAACTATCTTTGCGACTAGAGTGAAGGTTAAGTGATTATCACTTGAAATATCGAGGACCTTTGCCACTTGTTTATCGAGGGTTATACGTTAGGACTTGGCCGAACTTGTACCCTTAGGAAAACGATATGAATCACTATGAAACCGTTTTACTTGCACTTTTGACTCAAGAGTCATCTTCAAGCAAAAATGTTATCAAATTTTTCAGTTTGAAGAGCGAGCAACTATTACACGACTCTTCTCAAGTGAATTTCAATTTCTTGATTTTATTGAACGAAACGTCTAAGTTTCGAATCTTAGTCATGTTTCAAAGTTCTCAAACTGAGTTTTATCGCAGATTTGGACTCCGAACCCGGAGTATACCCTGAAAGTGATCAATAAAGGCACTATATCTTTTGGTGAGTGCTTTCAAATACCGAAATGCACTAGATACTTGAACTTGATACGTGACCAATATGAGTACATGTTATATACGTGAATTGATAGGGCAAGAGTGTACTTTATCGCACTTGCCCTTACGTGATATACTTGTTTATTGATTGCAATTGACTTGATATACTTGTTCATGATGTGCGCACTTCCTGGAATTCCGGAAACCCTATGGCGAGTTACTCGAGTCGAGCCGGTAAGGGCCTGGTCGATTAGATAACAAACCCTGGGTCATTTGTAATGTCGAGTGGAGTGTTATCTCCTCGACTAACGGTATACTCGAGTATTACCACCCGTGTTTATTGAGGATTTTGGGCCCAGTAGGGGGTGTGAATGGTGGATGGAGAGTCGTGTAAGTGGTGTTCTACTGGATTGGTTATTTACTTGAAAGTTGACGGAGTGTCAACTATTACGTGATCAAGCCTCTGGTAATGCAATGGGAATTTGGCTCCTGAGAGTCATCCGTATCCTTATACTTTGGAGTGATTATTGTTTATTGGATTATTGTTTCTTTTGAAAAATTTCTACATTCGCTCATTTTAAGATTGCTACTTGACGTGTTACTGTTCACATTTATGAACTCTTTATGCTCGTTACTTGCTATATCGAAAACTCGTACTTATAAATAATGGTCAATTTGCTATTTGGAACCTCACTGGGCTTTTAGCTCATTCCACTCCATTTGTTTTCCTTTCAGGGGTACGAGTGACGCGTGAGACTTGTAAAAGACTAGCGTAGCCTTTTGTTTTGACTTTTGACTTTTTGGTCTTGTACTCGCGCTATTCCTCGAATGGAACATGTTGTACTTGGATTGTATACGTTCTGAACTAGTTTGGTGTATTGAGACTTTGTACTTCGATTTCTATTAATGTAAATTATAAGCTTGAATTGGGAATGTTATTTATGGTTCATGAATGTGTGTACGTGACTCGATTGAGATAGTGAGTGAGTCCTGGCGAGAGCTGGGCAGGCGGTCCGCCGAACCCTTTGGTACGCCTTAGGGGGAGGTGGGGTCGTCACAGTAAATGTTTAGCCGACTTGTAAATGGTTGTATTTTGGGACTTGATGTATCTTTTGAGATCATGATGTAAGATTTGGATATTCAGTTAAGGAAATGACTTTTCTTCATTTTAGACTTGTATTAGTTGGTATGTATCTTTAAGTTTGAATTGCATTGTTTTGAGTCCTGGCGAGAGCTGGACAAGCATCCCACGGATACCCTTGGGTTCGCCCTTGGGAGAAGTGGGGGCATCACAGTTGGTATCAGAATTTAGGCTCTTGATCTTTATAGTGTATCCTAGGCTTAAAAGTTTAGGATTCCGGACTGTGGGACTGGTTTGAAAGTTAAGTAACCGCTTGTGGAGATGAAAATTAGAACCTAGATTTGAATTAGTGGATGATAAGGAGTCTTGATCTTGTGTGATATATGGGGGATAGTACAAAATGATCGAATCTGGTTTATTTGGTATATTTGGAACCATCTAAGATTTTAATTTTAATTGTATGTTATGGAAGGTAACGATAGTATTGAGCCGTCTCGAGGACGCCTCCCGATGATCCGTTGTCGAGAAAGACCTAAGAGAGCATTGGAGAGATAATCCAATTCGCTGAACTAGGACTCCATGGGATTGCCAGAGGACTTACTTATACCCAAATAACGTGTTGTTAGTGGTAATCGATGACCGGAGGTGGTTATTTGAGGAAACTAAGGTAGTTCGAGAGAATAATCGAGGACTGAGGGAATGATGACCAAGTATGTTATCTTGGTCGAACAAGTGGTGATGACAAGATACTTAATGAAGGAAAATGAACAAGAAAACTCCTAATGCTAGAATGAAAATGATCTTACGGAAGTAGCAGAGACCTCTGGCTCCGCTAGTCACTAAGGTAGTGATTTAGTCTACTTTAATAGTTTCGTCAAGGATAGTTGGGGTGGTGCGTGTTCAAAGGCCATTGCATCTCGTATTTTGTTTCACTTTATTTCCTACCTTTTTGGAGCAATTGAATGTTACTTATGAGATATTTGACTTTATTGTTTTATGACTTCAAATCTATGATTGGGTTGTACACATTTACGATTATTTCGGTGTTTTCCCTTTTATTTTTGTTTTGCATGATCAAAGTGTCACTTTTCAAACTTCATTTAAATGCACTCATTTTACATCATGCCTTTATAAATGTTAAATTTATTGGCAGCCAAAAAATGTAAAAAGAGACCGAGGGCGAGCGGTTAAGTGTCAAGACCCGAATTTTTTTTACTTATTTTAATCTTATTTTAATGGCTTAATTAATTATTTATCCACCCGTTTTCTCCAAATAATTTATTTCAACCATTTTAAACCCAATTGCATGGAACTATGACTTGCTTATATTTTTAAAATGACTTGTTTCAAAATTTAATTTTTGAAAGTTCGTTAAGTGAAAATAGTGAATATGCGATTGGAATCAATAATCGAATTCGAGGATACAATAAGTTTGAAAAATTGGAGACTTGTACATTAGTCTTAAAATAGGTATTTTTATGTTTAGTTGTTCAATTATTAGCTAGTGATACTATCGTTATAAGAATTTCTTAGAAATTTCACTCTATCGCACATAAATCGGAAATACGCGTTTTTACGCGCGCGATTAATTGATGGACTTGAGACCTTTATTTTGGGGCTATTAAGAATGAATAATAATAATATGATTGGAAGTGCATTAGAGGTTTAGTGCACAAGTGAAACAAATCCGAGAGGAATCGAGCATGAAACGCGTGCGTACGCGTAGGAGAGAGAGTTGACTTTTGAAATGATTTAGAACCACACATTTTAGCTTCTCTTCGAAGCTTCATTCAGCCCAAAAACACTCTCTTTTCTCTCTCATTCCAGCCGTGCACCCTCAAGGAGGAAGAAGACCAAATTCTTCTTCATTTCTTGCTTCAATCCTTCATCAAATCACCTCAAATTTTACGTACAACTTGCTAAACACATGGTGAACAATATTAGCTAGGAAGAGAGCTTGCTTTCCACGGTTTTGTTGAGCTTCAAGAGGCCTAAACTTTCTGTCTTGCTCATCCAAAGAGATAATGAACGATCAACCTCAAAAATCTTAGTGTATAAAAGTTATATTACACTCATGAGCTCTTGGATTCTCATGGGTAGCTTTAAATTATTAGAAATTTGGTGTGTGGGCTCTATGAACTCCCACTATGGTTGGATGGACTGATGTGATGAGTTTTGATGTTATTAATGTTGGATTAGTGGTTAAATTAGTGGAATTGAGTGATATTTTGGATAGAAACTCAAAGGAAGTGAAGATGGAAAATTTTTCAATTCTGCCCCTATAATGTCCGTGACCTTAGGGTGATTTTTCATGGTTCTAATGGCTTATTTATGATGTATATATTTTGTGTGGGTTGTGTAAAAAGTTTCATCAAAAAATAACGTGATTTGGTTGGCCAAACGTTGTGATTTCGGAAGTTCGGCAAATCTGAAATTTTTCCCGCAACTGCTCTGGCAGTGGTATTGTTTTGGCTATAACTTTTTGCTTTGATGTCAAAATCGAGTGCCATTTGAGGCACTGGAAACTAGACATTCCCATCTTTCCAACGATATAAAATGCACGTTCTGATTCCACCTGAGCAGTCCGTACCAATCGTTTAAACATGACTGTCCTGTTTCATGTCTACACTGGGAGCTCTATTTTGAGCAGTGAATTGATGCTCAAATGTGAGCTAGTTGTGGACAGATTTTGAAAACAATTTCTTCTAAGAAATTGTAGCTTTATGAATCTAGTTTTCAACGCCACTAACCATGCTTAATTCCATAGTAAATTGAGTGAGTTGTGGCCAAAATCCAAAACTGACTCAATGATTTGAAACCCTCTTTTGGCTAGTAAATGTCTAAATCTTGATTGGGACTTGTTGTTTCGAAATTTTTTGTGTCAATCACCTACCAAACACATCTTGGATGCTTCTTAGACATTTTCTACCTAAATGAACCAGGTTTAAGATGTTTCCTTTGGCCAAACGTTTAGAAAGAGAAATTTACATACAAGGCAGATTTGCTTTGGAAACTTGTGGAAATTTAACAATTTTGTTAACTGACTTTCTATATGTATTTTTGGATGAAATTTTATAGTGGAATAGCCCTCATATGGTAGTATAATACTGCCAAGTTTGGTATCATTCCAAGTCCTTCTACATGCCCAACAGATGTCCCAAAGTCTGCTTTTTCAATCTGGAAAACTTTTCCCTTTCTCTTGGCCGAATGGTCAAATCTGATTTGGGGAGTTATGTTTCAAATATTGTGATGTTCATTACCTTTAAATTGCTTAGTGGATGTTTATGGGTTCTGGGTTTCGAAAATGGAGTGATTTAGAACTGATTTCATTGCACAAAACTTTTGCAAGCAAAAGAAAAGTGAGAAGGCAGATTAGCCTTGAAATATTTCTTGAACTTTGGTTGTTTTAATGACTGCCTTTCCGTGGGAATTTTTGTATGAAACTTGGTGGAAATGTTGTTCACACATGGAGGATTTAGTGTACCAATTTTGGTGTATTTCTAATACCAAATCGATGGCCAAACGATATTTCCAAGATAGTCTTTAAATCTGGAAAATGACTGAACAATTTGCAAAATGTGACCAACTTTGGACTGATGTCTCTCAATACTCAAAACTCCGATTCTTGTTCCACCTATTGCGTTTTAAACTTTGATTGTAACTCTAATTGAGTTCCAAATTGTAGAGGCTAGTTTGCGTTGTGTGAATTTTGCCGAATTTCCAAACTTTGTCAAAAACCAACCCCGAAACTGTCTTGCAAGCCTAAAATAGCAACTTTGGGCCAAATTTTGAATGCCTTTCACTTGGAATCATGGAAAAGTTATTCTAGAAACCTTCAGTACTTCGGAAGAAGTTTCCAACGGTATCAAGTTTTCCAATTTTGGACTTGTAATGAGTGAGATACGATTTTCCAAAGATCTCGTATCAAAATTGAAATTTTCAAAACTTAAGGAACTGGAGTTTTTCGAATTCTCTTTTTTCCCTCGATATCACTTGGACGTTTTACACTTGATTTCAAAGATGAAAACTCGATTTCTTTGGTGTTTTAAAACCCCTACTTTTGAGCCTTAATTCGCGAGTAATTTAGGCTCGCTTTCGTGAAATTTTCTTGGATTGTACAAGCGTACAATCATTCGTGATAATTGAGGTATATAAATGATAGTTCACTATTAATTGCTCAGACTCGCATGAGGACCTTCAAGAGAATTCCACGGTGGACGCCTGAACGTCAAGTGGCATTTCTTCTTTGTTATTTGGTGAGTGTCAAGTATGTGCTAAATGCTTATGTGATTGAGATATTAGTTGTACAAGTGTTATACATGATACGTAAACTTGCCAAGTCGAGTGTGTACTTTATCGCACTCGTTCTCATTTGAAATAAATGACTCATGCTTGACCTAACTTGTCTTGACCTAACCTGACTTGCTTGACCTGACTTGTCTTGACTTGACCTGACTTGCTTGACCTGACTTGACTTGGAAAATATGCTATGGCTGCATAAGTCGATTGGAGCGATGTCTTATCGACCTCTGAATGATAGCAAGTACCACACTGATTAGGGTGGGAGGTACCTCTCGAATCGTCTCAGAACTATAAACTAACGATAGTAAGTATCACACCGATTCGGGTGGGAGGTACCTCTCGAGTCGTCTCAGTACCCTAGACCTCTGAACGATAGTAAGTACCACACCGATTCGGGTGGGAGGTACCTCTCGAGTCGTCTCAGTACCCGAGACCTCTGAACGATAGTAAATACCACACCAATCTGGGTGGGGGGTACCTTTCGAATCGTTTCAGAACTCTAAAACATTCTAAGTCGATTGGAGCGATGTCTCATCGACCTCTGAACGATAGTAAGTACCACACCGATTTGGGTGGGAGGTACCTCTTGAATCGTCTCAGAACTATAAATTGAACGATAGTAAGTACCACACCAATTTGGGTGGGAGGTACCTCTCGAGTTGTCTTAGAAACATACATGGAATACGTGAAATGCTACGAACTCAAGTACCTACCCGAGGGACAGGGTGTCGTCACGAGAAAATATTAAAATTGAACTTGGACAAAATAAGAAATCATTAGCTCCGGAGAGTTTCAGCATCCTTCGCAAGGGTGTTTATTATAAATTGTAAAATTTCTTGAATGTTATAGTTTTCACTATTGTGTAAGTGCTATTATTATTGAATTACTTGTCTTGCATGTTTCCTTGGCCTCACGGGCATCTGCTCACCCCATTAGATTTGTTTTTCCTTAACAGGAGCTGAACTGGGAGGAATTCTGGAGAAGCTTACTTTATGCTTCACTTGATTAGAATTATGAATGTATTTGTTTAGAATTTGGTTTTGGAAACTATATATTTTGGGGATGTAAAGTAATTGGGTAGATTATGATGTAAGACTTGAACGTTTATGGAGGAATTGACCTTCATTTATCTCTCAGATTTTTGGTATCGATTGGTTATTATTGAGTGTAAATTGCATTAGTACCGAGTCCTGGCGAGAGAGTTAGGCAGGCGACCCGCAGATACCTTTGGGTTCGCCCTTGGGAGAAATGGGGGCGTCACATTTAGCAACCCCAAGCTCAAGGGGATGTTTAGGGAACGGCAACTGGGCCAGACCCAAAACCCTAGAAATGAAGGAAAACAATCACGTAGCTACTATTGTTGACCATATGATTGATGTCTTAGCACGGTTAGTTGAGCACCAAAGCCCTAAACCAAACAACCGACCTAGGAATCGAGAGAGATGTGAGGATTAAGTGATTCTTGAAGTTCGCCCATCTAAGTCTCATGGAGGACCTAACCTCAAATTAGTAGAATTGATTTGAGGGAATCAAATAAGGCACTAGTGAAGGCAAGAGGTTAGGGTTTCTTCTCAAGTAACTTTGTAAGTAAGTATTGAAGAGTGAATTAGGGTTTGAAACTTTGATATTAAGAAATAAGATCCTCGTATCTTATTATGTTTATAAGTGATAATAGTAATGTTGTGGAGACTCGAGAGCTCGTCCATATTAAGAAGAGAATAGTTAAGAACCATATTCTGGGGTAACCTATAAGCAAAAGAATGAAAGAGTAATATAGCCAGAACTTTCATTGTGAATAGTTACCCATTTTGATCATTGATTTGCCTGGCAGCTAGCATTTGACTTAAACCAACTGGTAAGATGACAAATTTGGGAGAAATGCATAAGAAAGTGGACCTTCTTCGAAAGGAGGTAGATTTCAAAAGAAATTGGCTGACTACTGGGAAGGACGGCGGAAACAAGAATATGTTGAGAAAATTGAGTTGCTACGCAAGAATGTGGAATTAGAGAAGAAATACAAATAGAATTCTCAAGCTGGTCACGCCGTGACTTCTCGTGTGACTTGTGGATATTGCGGTAAGCCCAACCACACAAAGAATGAATGTTGGAAGAAATCGGGAAAGTGCTTGTATTGTGGTAGTGCCGAACATCAAATTGCAAGTTGCCCTAGTACCCCTAATAAAAAGAGAAAATACCCAATAGTCTACTAGGTCACCTAGTTTCAAAACAATCAAGTGCCAGAAGGAGTGATTTGTACTACTAACTATAAGAGAGATCCAAGTAGTAAAAGTTTCGCGAGTAGAGATGGATCTGACTCCACTCAAGCGATTGGAGTTGTAGTTTTACTTAGTCTAGACTGGCCCTTTTGAAGTGGTACACTTTT